>NW_027590637.1:205000-225792 GCF_964213995.1 Mustelus asterias
GTGAAAAGGAAGAGGGAAGCTTATGTAGGGATGAGGAAACAAGGTTCAGATGGCTCGATTGAGGGTTACAAGTTAGCAAGGAATGAGCTGAAAAAGGGGCTTAGGAGAGCTAGGAGGGGACACGAGAAGTCCTTGGCGGGTCGGATCAAGGAAAACCCCAAGGCTTTTTATTCTTATGTGAGGAATAAAAGAATGACCAGGGTGAGGTTAGGGCCGGTCAAGGACAGTAGTGGGAACTTGTGTATGGAGTCAGCAGAGATAGGCGAGGTGATGGACGAATACTTTTCTTCAGTGTTCACCAAGGAGAGGGGCCATGTTTTTGAGGAAGAGAAGGTGTTACAGGCTAATAGGCTGGAGGAAATAGATGTTCGGAGGGAGGATGTCCTGGCAGTTTTGAATAAACTGAAGGTCGATAAGTCCCCTGGGCCTGATGAAATGTATCCTAGGATTCTTTGGGAGGCAAGGGATGAGATTGTAGAGCCTTTGGCTTTGATCTTTGGGTCCTCGCTGTCCACGGGGATGGTGCCAGAGGACTGGAGAGTGGCGAATGTTGTTCCTCTGTTTAAGAAAGGGAATAGAAATGACCCTGGTAATTATAGACCGGTTAGTCTTACTTCGGTGGTTGGTAAATTGATGGAAAAGGTCCTTAGAGATGGGATTTACGACCATTTAGAAATATGTGGATTAATCCGGGATAGTCAGCACGGATTCGTGACGGGCAAGTCGTGCCTCACAAATTTGATCGAATTTTTTGAGGAGGTAACTAAGTGTGTTGATGAAGGTAGGGCAGTTGATGTCATATACATGGATTTTAGTAAGGCGTTTGATAAGGTCCCCCATGGTCGGCTTATGATGAAACTGAGGAGGTGTGGGATAGAGGGAAAGTTGGCCGATTGGATAGGTAACTGGCTGTCTGATCGAAGACAGAGGGTGGTGGTGGATGGAAAATTTTCGGACTGGAGGCAGGTTGCTAGCGGAGTGCCGCAGGGATCAGTGCTTGGTCCTCTGCTCTTTGTGATTTTTATTAATGACTTGGAGGAGGGGGCTGAAGGCTGAATCAGTAAATTTGCTGATGACACCAAGATTGGTGGAGTAGTGGATGAGGTGGAGGGCTGTTGTAGGCTGCAAAGAGACATAGATAGGATGCAAAGCTGGGCTGAAAAATGGCAAATGGAGTTTAACCCTGATAAATGTGAGGTGATTTATTTTGGTAGGACTAATTTAAATGTGGATTACAGGGTCAAAGGTAGGGTTCTGAAGACTGTGGAGGAACAGAGAGATCTTGGGGTTCATATCCACAGATCTCTAAAGGTTGCCACTCAAGTGGATAGAGCTGTGAAGAAGGCCTATAGTGTGTTAGCTTTTATGAACAGGGGGTTGGAGTTTAAGAGCCGTGGGGTTATGCTGCAACTGTACAGGACCTTGGTGAGACCACATTTGGAATATTGTGTGCAGTTCTGGTCACCTCACTATAAGAAGGATGTGGAAGCGCTGGAAAGAGTGCAGAGGATATTTACCGGGATGCTGCCTGGTTTGGAGGGTAGGTCTTATGAGGAAAGGTTGAGGGAGCTAGGGCTGTTCTCTCTGGAGCGGAGGAGGCTGAGGGGAGACTTAATAGAGGTTTATAAAATGATGAAGGGGATAGATGGAGTGAACGTTCAAAGGCTATTTCCTCAGGTGGATGGAGCTATTACAAGGGGGCATAACTATAGGGTTCGTGGTGGGAGATACAGGAAGGATATCAGAGGTAGGTTCTTTATGCAGAGAGTGGTTGAGATGTGGAATGGACTGCCTGCAGTGATAGTGGAGTTAGACACTTTAGGAACATTTAAGCGGTTTTTGGATAGGCACATGGAGCACACCAGGATGATAGGGAGTGGGATAGCTTTATCTTGGTTTCAGATAAAGCTCGGCACAACGTTGTGGGCCGAAGGGCCTGTTCTGTGCTGTACTGTTCTATGTTCTATGTTCTAATGTTAATCCAGCTCTGTCATACTGTCACTCAGTAACCTCTCTCCCCCAGCACCCTGTGTTACTGACTGTATCTCTACTGATGTTAATCCAGCTCCCTCACACTCTCACTCAGTAACCCCTCTCCCTCAGCACCCTGTGTTACTGACTGTATCTCTCCTGATATTAATCCAGCTTCCTCACACTCTCACTCAGTAACCCCTCTCCCCCAGCACGCTGTGTTACTGACTGTATCTGTACTGATGTTAATCCAGCTCCCTCACACTGTCACTCCGTAACCCTCTCCCCCAGCACCCTGTGTTACTGACTGTATCTGTACTGATGTTAATCCAGCTCCCTCACACTGTCCCTCAGTAACCCCTCTCCCCCAGCACCCTGTGTTACTGACTGTATCTGTACTGATGTTAATCCAGCTCCCTCACACTGTCACTCAGTAACCCCTCTCCCCCAGCACCCTGTGTTACTGACTGTATCTCTCCTGATATTAATCCAGCTTCCTCACACTGTCACTCCGTAACCCTCTCCCCCAGCACCCTGTGTTACTGACTGTATCTGTACTGATGTTAATCCAGCTCCCTCACACTGTCCCTCAGTAACCCCTCTCCCCCAGCACCCTGTGTTACTGACTGTATCTGTACTGATGTTAATCCAGCTCCCTCACACTGTCACTCAGTAACCCCTCTCCCCCAGCGCCCTGTGTTACTGACTGTATCTGTACTGATGTTAATCCAGCTCCCTCACACTGTCATTCAGAAACCCCTCTCCCCCAGCATTATAAGAAAGATGTGGAAGCGTTGGAAAGGGTGCAGAGGAGATTTACTAGGATGTTGCCTGGTATGGTGGGAAGGTCTTATGAGGAAAGGCTGAGGGACTTGAGGCTGTTTTCGTCAGAGAGAAGAAGGTTAAGAGGTGACTTAATACAGGCATACAAGATGATCAGAGGATTAGATAGGGTGGATAGTGAGAGCCTTTTTCGTTGGATGGTGATGGCTAACACGAGGGGACATAGCTTTAAATTGAGGGGTGAGAGATATAGGACAGATGTTAGAGGTAGGTTCTTTACTCTGAGAGTAGTAAGGGCGTGGAATGCCCTGCCTGCAGCAGTAGTGGACTCGCCAACGTTGAGAGCATTCAAATGGTTATTGGGTAAACATCTGGATGATATTGGAATAGTGTAGATTAGAGGGGCTTTAGATTGGTTTCACTGGTCGGTGCAACATTGAGGGCCGAAGGGCCTGTACTGCGCTGTAATGTTCGATGTTCATCCCCTTCTCCAGGCTGTTACACAGGAACAGGAGGAGGCCCCATTCAGCCCCTTCTCCAGCCTGTTACACAGGAACAGGAGCAGGCCATTCAGCCCCTTCTCCAGCCTGTTACACAGGAACAGGAGCAGGCCATTCAGCCCCTTCTCCAGCCTGTTACACAGGAACAGGAGGAGGCCATTCAGCCCTTTCTCCAGCCTGTTACACAGGAACAGGAGGAGGCCATTCAGCCCCTTCTCCAGCCTGTTACACAGGAACAGGAGCAGGCCATTCAGCCCCATCTCCAGTCTGTTATACAGGAACAGGAGCAGGCTATTCAGCCCCTTCTCCAGCCTGTTACACAGGAACAGGAGGAGGCCATTCAGCCCCTTCTCCAGCCTGTTACACAGGAACAGGAGGAGGCCCCATTCAGCCCCTTCTCCAGCCTGTTACACAGGAACAGGAGGAGGCCATTCAGCCCTTTCTCCAGCCTGTTACACAGGAACTGGAGGAGGCCATTCAGCCCCTTCTCCAGTCAGTAACACAGGAACAGGAGGAGGCCATTCAGCCCCTTCTCCAGCCTGTTACACAGGAACAGGAGGAGGCCCCATTCAGCCCCTTCTCCACCCTGTTAGACAGTAACAGGAGGAGGCCCCATTCAGCCCCTTCTCCAGCCTGTTACACAGGAACAGGAGGAGGCCCCATTCAGTCCCATCTCCAGCCTGTTACACAGGAACAGGAGGAGTCCGTTCAGCCCCTTCTCCAGCCTGTCACACAGGAACAGGAGGAGGCCATTCAGCCCCTTCTCCAGCCTGTTACACAGGAACAGGAGGAAGCCCCATTCAGCCCCTTCTCCAGCCTGTTACACAGGAACAGGAGGAGGCCCCATTCAGCCCCTTCTCCAGCCTGTTACACAGGAACAGGAGGGGGTCCCATTCAGCCCCTTCTCCAGCCTATTACACAGGAACAGGAGGAGGCCCCATTCAGCCCCTTCTCCAGCCTGTTAGACATGAACAGGAGGAGGCCATTCAGCCCCTTCTCCAGCCTGTTACACAGGAACAGGAGGAGGCCCCAATCAGCCCCTTCTCCAGCCTGTTACACAGGAACAGGAGGAGGCCCCATTCAGCCACTTCTCCAGCCGGTTACACAGGAACAGGAGGAGGCCCCATTCAGCCCCTTCTCCAGACTGTTACACAGGAACAGGAGGAGGCCATTCAGCCCATTATCCAGCCTGTTACACAGGAACAGGAGGAGGCCCCATTCAGCCCCTTCTCCAGCCTGTTACACAGGAACAGGAGGAGGCCATTCAGCCCCTTCTCCAGCCTGTTACACAGGAACAGGAGGAGGCCATTCAGCCCCTTCTCCAGTCTGTTACACAGGAACAGGTGGAGGCCATTCAGCCCTTCTCCAGCCTGTCCTGCATTTCTGAATGGAGGGCTGTGACAAGTGGTGTTCCTCAGGGATCGGTGCTGGGACCTTTGCTGTTTGTAATATATTATAAATGATTTCGATGAAAATGTAACTGGATTGATTCGGATGTTTGCGGACCACACAAAGGTTGGTGGATTTGCGAATAGCGATGAGCACCATCGGAGGTTATAGCAGGATATAGATCAGTTGGAGACTTGGGCGGAGAGATGGCATATGGAGTTTAATCCGGACAAATGTGAGGTAATGCATTTACAGATAGGAAATATACAGTAAATGGCAGAACCCTTAAGAGTATTGATAGGCAGAGGGATCTAGGTGTACAGGTACACAGGTCACTGAAAGTGGCAACGCAGGTGGAGAAGGTAGTCAAGAAGGCATTCGGCACGCGTGCCTTCATCGGCCAGGGTATTGAGTTTAAAAATTGGCAAGTCGTGTTGCAGCTTTATAGAACCTGAGTTATACCGCACTTGGAATATAGTGTTCAATTCTGGTCGCCACACTGCCGGAAGGATGTGGAGGCTTTGGCGAGGGTGCAGAAAAGATTTACCAGGATGTTGCCTGGTATGGAGGGCATTAGCTATGAGGAGAGGTTGGAGAAACTCGGTTTGTTCTCACTGGAGTGATGGAGGTTGAGGGGAGACCTGATAGAAGTCTGCAAGATTATGAGAGGCATGGACAGAGTGGATAGTCAGAAGCTTTTTCCCAGGGTGGAAGAGTCCATTACTAGAGGCACAGGTTTAAGGTGCGAGGGACAAGGTTTAAAGGAGATGTATGAGGCAGATATTTTACACAGAGGGTGGTGGGTGCCTGGAACTCACTGCCGGGGGAGGTAGTGGAAGCGGATATGATCGTAACTTTTAAGGGACGTCTTGACAAATACATGAATAGGATGGGAATAGAGGGATCTGGTCCCCGGAAGGGTAGGGGGTTTTAGTTCAGTCGGGCAGCATGGTCAGTGCAGGCTTGGAGGGGCCGAAGGGCCTGTTCCTGTGCTGTAATTTTTTTTGTTCATTGTTACACAGGAACAGGAGGAGGCCCCATTCAGCCCCTTCTCCAGCCTGTTACACAGGAACAGGAGGAGGCCATTCAGCCCCTTCTCCAGCCTGTTACACAGGAACAGGAGGAGGCCATTCAGCCCCTTCTCCAGCCTGTTACACAGGAACAGGAGGAGGCCCCATTCAGCCCCTTCTCCAGCCTGTTACACAGGAACAGGTGGAGGCCCCATTCAGCCCCTTCTCCAGCCTGTTACACAGGAACAGGAGGAGGCCCCATTCAGCACCTTCTCCAGCCTGTTACACAGGAACAGGAGGAGGCCATTCAGCCCATTCTCCAGCCTGTTACACACGAACAGAAGGAGGCCCCATTCAGCCCCTTCTCCAGCCTGTTACACAGGAACAGGTGGAGGCCCCATTCAGCCCCTTCTCCAGCCTGTTACACACGAACAGGAGGAGGCCCCATTCAGCCCCTTCTCCGGCCTGTTACAGAGGAACAGGAGGAGGCACCATTCTTCTCCGGCCTGTGTTCCCACATTCAGTGAGCTTGGAGTACATTGTAACTAACTCATTAGCCACCTTTGCCCCACGTCTATGGAATAACAATCTCTTCGTTGCAAGACTTAAAATTAATAATTGAACCAGCATCAGTTGGTTGCTTTCGTGTGCCCAAGCATTTCCCAGTTTTTCTCCTGTAGGGTCTATTTTAAGCTCTTCGAGTCTGCCCACCCCTGTGCAACCTTCGGTCAGCAAACAGGACAGATAACACCCCTCTATCTGCTCCTGATCAGTCCCCCTGAATTGCTTGTAAACCTTAATCAAATCAACCCTTAACCTTCTCTGTTCTGGCGAAAATAGGAAGCGTAGAGGAGAACATGCCCCTGTCTACATGAACGGGGACGAAGTGGAAAGGGTCGAGAGCTTCAAGTTTTTAGGTGTCCAGATCACCAACAACCTGTCCTGGTCCCCCCCACGCCGACACTATAGTTAAGAAAGCCCCACCAACGCCTCTACTTTCTCAGGAGGCTAAGGAAATTTGACATGTCAGCTACGACACTCACCAGCTTTTACAGATGCACTATAGAAAACATTCTTTCTGGTTGATCACAGCTTGGTATGGGCTCCTGCTCTGCCCAAGACCGCAAGGAACTACAAAAGGGTCGTGAATGTAGCCCAATCCATCACGCAAACCAGCCTCCCATCCATTGACTCTGTCTACACTTCCCGCTGCCTCGGGGAAAAGCAGCCAGCATAATTAAGGACCCCACGCACCCCGGACATTCTCTCTTCCACCTTCTTCCATCGGGAAAAAGATGCAAAAGTCTGAGGACACGTACCGACCGACTCGAGAACAGCTTCTTCCCTGCTGCTGTCAGACTTTTGACTGGACCTACCTCGCATTAAGTTGATCTTTCTCTACACCCCAGCTGTAACTGTAACACTACATTCTGCACTCTCTCCTTTCCTTCTCTATGAACGGTATGCTTTGTATAGCGCGCAAGGAACAATACTTTTCACTGTATCCCAATACATGTGACAATAATAAATCAAATCACATTAAGTTGATCTAATCAGATCAGGCCCATCTGAATGCTCTCTCACTCCACTTTCCTGTCTTCTCTCCCTTAATTCCCCCCGAGTGATTAAACAAAAAAGGAAGCACCGACCTCGGCCTCGGAAATGTCCGAGGACTCGGTGTCCCCTGGGGTAAGGAATCCGAAAGGACGACCAGTCTTGGAGAGAAGATATTCCTCTCCACATCCATCTAAAACGAGCACCCCCTCATTCTGAGACTGTGCCCTCTGATCCGACGCTCCCCCATGAGTGGAAACACTCTCCTGACATTTTCGCTACAGCAGAGAAGGCTGAGGACGAGAAATGATTGGTGGGGCTGAAGGAGGAGGGAAAATGTGGACCATTTAAATCTCGCATGCGAAATTCTCTCAGGGTGGCACAGCGGGTTAGCGCTGCCGCCTCACAGCGCCAGGGACCCGGGTTCGATTCCCGGCTTGGGTCACTGTCTGTGTGGAGTCTGCACGTTCCCCCCGTGTCTGCGTGGGTTTCCTCCGGGTGCTCCAGGTTTCCTCCCACAGTCTGAAAGACGTGCTGGCTAGGGTGCATTGGGCCGTGCTAAATTCTCCCTCAGTGTAACCCCGAACAGGCTCCGGAGTGTGGCGACTAGGGGATACTCACAGTAACTTCATTGCAGTGTTAATATAAGCCGACTTGTTACTAAAAAATGAACTTTCAAAAGAATTAACCTAACCTACACATCTTTGGTCACTAAGGGACAATTTAGCATGGCCAATCCACCCTAACCTGCACATCTTTGGACACTAAGGGACAATTTAGCATGGCCAATCCACCTAACCTGCACATCTTTGGACACTAAGGGACAATTTAGCATGGCCAATCCACCTCCCTGCACATCTTTGGACACTAAGGGACAATTTAGCATGGCCAATCCACCTACCTGCACATCTTTGGTCACTAAGGGACAATTTAACATGGCCAATTCACCCTAACCTGCACATCTTTGGTCACGAAGGGATAATTTAGCATGGCCAATCCACCGTAACCTACACAACGTTGGTCACTAAGGGACAATTTAGCATGGCCAATCCACCTACCTGCACATCTTTGGACACTAAGGGACAATTTAGCATGACCAATCCACCCTAACCTGCACATCTTTGGACACTAAGGGACAATTTAGCATGGCCAATCCACCCTAACCTGCACATCTTTGGACACTAAGGGACAATTTAGCATGGCCAATTCATCTAACCTACACATCTTTGGACACTAAGGGACATTTTAGCATGGCCAATCCACCCTAACCTGCACATCTTTGGACACTAAGGGACAATTTAGCATGGCCAATCCACCCTAACCTGCACATCTTTGGACACTAAGGGACAATTTAGCATCGCCAATCCACCCTAACCTGCACATCTTTGGACAATAAGGGACAATTTAGCATGGCCAATCCACCCTAAGCTCCACATCTTTGGTCACTAAGGGACAATTTAGCATGGCCAATCCACCCTAACCTACACATCTTTGGACACTAAGGGACAATTTAGCACGGCCAATCCACCTAACCTGTATATTTTGGACACTAAGGGACAATTTAGCATGGCCAATCCACCCTAACCTGCACATCTTTGGACACTAAGGGACAATTTAGCACGGCCATTCCACCTACCTGCACATCTTTGGACACTAAGGGACAATTTAGCTGAGCCAATCCACCTAACCTGCACATCTTTGGTCACTAAGGGACAATTTAGCATGGCCAATCCACCCTAACCTACACATCTTTGGTCACTAAGGGACAATTTAGCATGGCCAATCCACCCAAACCTGCACATCTTTGCACACTAAGGGACAATTTAGCACGGCCAATCCACCCTAACCCGCACATCTTTGGACACTAAGGGACAATTTAGCATGGCCAATCCACCCAACCTGCACATCTTTGGACACTAAGGGACAATTTAGCACGGCCAATCCACCTAACCTGCACATCTTTGGACACTAAGGGACAATTTAGCACGGCCAATCTACTTAACCTACATATCTTTGGACACTAAGGGACAATTTAGCACGCCCAATCCACCTAACCTGCACATCTTTGGACACTAAGGGACAATTTAGCACGGCCAATCCACCCTAACCCGCACATCTTTGGACACTAAGGGACAATTTAGCATCGCCAATCCACCCTAAGCTACACATCCTTGGTCACTAAGGGACAATTTAGCATGGCCAATCCACCCTAACCTACACATCTTTGGACACTAAGGGAAACTTTAGCACGGCCAATCCACCCTAACCCGCACATCTTTGAACACTAAGGGACAATTTAGCATGGCCAATCCACCTAACCTGCACATCTTTGGTCACTAAGGGACAATTTAGCATGGCCAATCCACCCTAACCTACACATCTTTGGTCACTAAGGGACAATTTAGCATGGCCTATCCACCTAACCTACACATCTTTGGACACGAAGGGACAATTTAGCATGGCCAATCCACCTAAGCTGCACATCTTTGGACACTAAGGGGCAATTTAGCTTGGCCAATCCACCTAACCTGCACATCTTTGGACACTAAGGGACAATTTAGCATGACCAATCCACCTAACCTGCACATCTTTGGACAGTATGGACAATTTAGCATGGCCAATCCACCCTAACCCGCACATCTTTGGACACTAAGGGACAATTTAGCATGGCCAATCCACCCTAACCCGCACATCTTTGGACACTAAGGGGCAATTTAGCATGGCCAATCCACCTAACCTGCACATCTTTGGACACTAAGGGGCAATTTAGCATGGCCAATCCACCTAACCTGCACATCTTTGGACACTAAGGGGCAATTTAGCATGGCCAATCCACCCTAACCTGCACATCTTTGGACACTAAGGGACAATTTAGCACGGCCAATCCACCCTAACCTGCACATCTTTGGACAGTAAGGGACAATTCAGCACGGCCAATCCACCCTAACCTACACATCTTTGGACACTAAGGGACAATTTAGCATGGCCAATCCACCCTAACCCGCACATCTTTGGACACTAAGCGGCAATTTAGCATGGCCAATCCACCCTAACCCGCACATCTTTGGACACTAAGGGACAATTTAGCATGGCCAATCCCCCCTAACCCGCACATCTTTGGACACTAAGGGACAATTTAGCATGGCCAATCCACCCTAACCTGCACATCTTTGGACACTAAGGGACAATTTGGCATGGCCAATCCAACTAATCTGCAGATATGCAAATAAAGAAGGTGATAAAGAAGGACTGTAAGAAAAGGGATAACCAGTCGTGGATAACGAAGGAAATTAAGGAGAGTATTAAATTAAAGACCGATGTGTACAGAGTGGCCAAAAATAGTGGAGAATCGGAAGATTGGGAAAACTTTGAGAAACAACAAAGAACGACTAAGAAAGCGATCAAGAAAGGAAAGATAGGTTATGAAGCTAAGCGAGCTCTAAATATAAAAAATGATAGTAAAAGCTTTTACAAATATATAAAAAGGAATAGAGTGGCAAGAGTGAATGTTGGACCCTTGGAGGACGAGAGGGGGGATTTCACAGTGGGAAATGAGGAAATGGCTGAAACTTTAAATAAGTTTTTTGTGTCGGTCTTCACGGTGGAAGACACAAATAGTTTACCGAATATTAATGATAGAGGGTTGGCAGGAGGAGAGGTACTCAATACAATTAATGTTACCAGGGAGGCAGTGCTGGGTAGACTAACGGGACTGAAGGTGGACAAGTCCCCGGGCCCGGATGGAATGCATCCCAGGGTACTGAAAGAAATGTCAGAGGTAATAGCGGATGCGTCAGTTGTTATTTATCAAAATTCGTTGGATTCTGGGTAGTGCCGGCGGATTGGAAAACGGCTAATGTTACGCCGCTGTTTAAAAAAGGAAATTGACTAAAGGCGGGTAACTACAGGCCGGTTAGCTTAACGTCAGTAGTTGGGAAAATGCTGGAATCCATCATTAAAGAAGAAATAGCAGGCCATCTGGGTAAGAATGGTTCGATTAAGCAGACACAGCATGGATTCATGAGGGGAAAGTCGTGCTTGACGAACTTGTTGGATTTTTATGAAGATGTGACTAGTGCGGTTGACGGAGGGGAACCGGTGGATGCGGTGTTTTTGGATTTCCAAAAGGCGTTTGATAAGGTGCCTCACAAAAGGTTGCTGCAGAAGATTGGGTCGCTCGGAGTTGGAGGTAGGGTGTTAGCGTGCATTGGGGATTGGCTATCCGACAGGAAGAAGAGAGTTGGAATAGTGCTTTTCTGGTTGGCGGATGGGAACTAGTGGCGTGCCGCAGGGATCGGCACTGGGGCCTCAACTATTTACCATTTATATAGACGATCTGGAGGAGGGGACTGAGTGTAGGGTAACAAAGTTTGCAGACGACACAAAGATAAGTGGAGAAGTGAATCGTGTGGAGGGCGTAGAAGGTCTGCAGAGAGATTTGGACAGGCTGAGTGAGTGGGCAAGGATCTGGCAGATGGAGTATAACGTTGACAAATGCGAGGTTATTCACTTTGGAGGAAATAATAGCAAATTGGATTATTATCTAAATGGAAAAAAATTACAACATGCTACTGTGCAAAGGGACCTGGGGGTCCTTGTGCATGAGACGCAAAAACCCAGTCTGCAGGTGCAACAGGTGATCAAGAAGGCAAATGGGATGTTGGCCTATATCGCAAGGGGGATAGAATATAAAAGCAGAGATGTCTTGCTGCATCTGTACAGGTCATTGGTACAGCTGGAATACTGTGTGCAGTATTGGTCCCCTTATTTGCGGAAGGATATATTGGCCTTGGAGGGAGTGCAGAGAAGGTTCACCAGGTTGATACCAGAGATGAGGGGTGTTGATTATGAGGAGAGACTGAGCAGATTGGGTTTGTACTCGTTGGAATTTAGAAGGCTGAGGGGGGATCTAATAGAGACCTATAAGATAATGAAGGGGCTGGATAGGGTAGAGGTGGAGAGATTCTTTCCACTTAGAAAGGAAACTAGAACTAGAGGGCACAGCCTCAAAATAAAGGGGGGTCAGTTTAGGACCGAGTTGAGGAGGAACTTCTTCTCTCACAGGGTGGTGAATCTCTGGAATTCGCTGCCCACTGAAGTGGTGGAGGCTACCTCGTTGAATATGTTTAAATCACGGATAGATGGATTCCTGATCGGTAAGGGAATGAGGGGATATGGTGAGCAGGCGGGTAAGTGGAACTGATCCACTTCAGATCAGCCATGATCTTATTGAATAGCGGGGCAGGCTCGAGGGGCTAGATGGCCTACTCCTGCTCCTATTTCTTATGTTCTTATGTAAATCCCTCTCAGGCCCATAGCAACCCCCCCCCCTCCCCGCCAAACCCTCTGCACTGCCCAAACCCTCTTCAATCCCCCTCCAAATCCCTCTCAGCCCCGTACCCCCCCTCTGCCCAAATCCTCTTTAATTCCCCTCAAACAAAAAAAAGAACAAAGAACAAAGAACAGTACAGCACAGGAAACAGGCCCTTCGGCCCTCCAAGCCTGTGCCGCTCCTTGGTCCAACTAGACCAATCGTTTGTATCCCTCCATTCCCAAAATGCTCATGTGACTATCCAGGTAAGTCTTAAACGATGCCAGCGTGTCTGCCTCCACCACCCTACCTGGCAGCGCATTCCAGGCCCCCACCACCCTCTGTGTAAAAAACATCCCTCTAATATCTGCTGAGTTATACCTCGCCGCTCTCACCTTGAGCCCGTGACCCCTCGTGATCGTCACCTCCGACCTGGGGAAAAGTTCCCACTGTTCACCCTATCGATACCCATCATAATCCTGTACACCTGTATTAGGTCTCCCCTCATTCTCCGTCTTTCCAGGGAGAAAAACCCCAGTTTACCCAATCTCTCCTCATAGCGAAGACCCTCCATACCAGGCAACATCCGGGTAAAGCTTCTCTGCACTCATAGAACATAGAACATAGAACAGTCCAGCACAGAACAGGCCCTTCGGCCCACGATGTTGTGCCGAGCTTTATCTGAAACCAAGATCAAGCTATCCCACTCCCTATCATCCTGGTGTGCTCCATGTGCCTATCCAATAACCGCTTAAATGTTCCTAAAGTGTCTGACTCCACTATCACTGCAGGCAGTCCATTCCACACCCCAACCACTCTCTGCGTAAAGAACCTACCTCTGATATCCTTCCTATATCTCCCACCACGAACCCTATAGTTATGCCCCCTTGTAATAGCTCCATCCACCCGAGGAAATAGTCTTTGAACGTTCACTCTATCTATCACCTTCATCATTTTATAAACCTCTATTAAGTCTCCCCTCAGCCTCCTCCGCTCCAGAGAGAACAACCCTAGCTCCCTCAACCATTATTCATAAGACCTACCCTCCAAACCAGGCAGCATCCTGGTAAATCTCCTCTGCACTCTTTCCAGCGCTTCCACATCCTTCTTATAGTGAGGTGACTAGAACTGCACACAATATTCCAAATGTGGTCTCAGCAAGGTCCTGTACAGTTGCAGCATAACCCCAGGGCTCTTAAACTCCAACCCCCTGTTCATAAAAGCTGTGATGTGGAGATGCCGGCGTTGAACTGGGGTAAACACAGGAAGAAGTTTTACAACACCAGGTTAAAGTCCAACAGGTTTATTTGGTAGCAAAAGCCACACAAGCTTTCGGAGCTCCAAGCCCCTTCTTCAGGTGAGTGGGAATTCTGTTCACAAACAGGGCATATAAAGACACAGACTCAATTTACATGAATAATGGTTGGAATGCGAATACTTACTGCTAATCAAGTCTTTTAGAAACCAAACAACGTGAGTGGAGAGAGCATCAAGACAGGCTAAAAAGATGTGTGTTGTCTCCAGACAAGACAGCCAGTGAAACTCGGCAGGTCCAGGCAACTGTGCGGGTTACAGCTAGTGTGACATGAACCCAATATCCCGGTTGAGGCCGTCCTCGTGTGTGCGGAACTTGGCTATCAGTTTCTGCTCAGCGACTCTGCGCCATCGTGTGTCGGGAAGGCCGCCTTGGAGAACGCTTACCCGAATATCAGAGGCCGAATGCCCGTGACCGCTGAAGTGCTCCCCAACAGGAAGAGAACAGTCTTGCCTGATGACTGTCGAGCGGTGTTCATTCATCCGTTGTCGCAGCGTCTGCCTAGTTTCCGCAATGTACCATGCCTCGGGACATCCTTTCATGCAGTGTATCAGGTAGACAACGTTGGCCGAGTTGCAAGAGTATGTACTGTGTACCTGGTGGATGGTGTTCTCACGTGAGATGATGGCATCTGTGTCGATGATCCGGCACGTCTTGCAGAGGTTGCTGTGGCAGGGTTGTGTGGTGTCTTGGTCACTGTTCTCCTGAAGGCTGGGTAGTTTGCTGCGGACAATGGTCTGGTTGAGGTTGTGCGGTTGTTTGAAGGCAAGAAGTGGGGGTGTGGGGATGGCATTGGTGAGATGTTCGTCTTCATCAATGACATGTTGAAGGCTCCGGAGGAGATGCCGTAGCTTCTCCGCTCCGGGGAAGTACTGGACGACGAAGGGTACTCTGTCCACTGTGTCCCGTGTTTGTCTTCTGAGGAGGTCGGTGCGGTTTTTCGCTGTGGCGCATTGGAACTGTTGATCGATGAGTCGAGCGCCATATCCTGTTCTTATGAGGGCATCTTTCAGCGTCTGGAGGTGTCTGTTGCGATCCTCCTCATCCGAGCAGATCCTGTGTATACGGAGGGCTTGTCCATAGGGGATGGCTTCTTTAACGTGTTTAGGGTGGAAGCTGGAGAAGTGGAGCATCGTGAGGTTATCCGTGGGCTTGCGGTACAGTGAGGTGCTGAGGTGACAGTCCTTGATGGAATACGTGTGTGCAAGAATGTAACCGATTCCGGAGAGTAGTCTATGGTGAGTCTGATGGTGGGATGGAACTTGTTGATGTCATCATAGAGTTGTTTCAGTGATTGTTCACCATGAGTCCAAAGGAAGAAAATATCATCGATGTATCTAGTGTATAGCATCGGTTGAAGGTCCCGTGCGGTGAAGAAGTCTTGTTTGAACCTGTGCATGAAGATATTGGCATTTTGAGGTGCGAATTTGGTCCCCATGGCTGTTCCGTGTGTCTGGATGAAGAACTGGTTGTTGAATGTGAAGACATTGTGGTCCAGGATGAAGCGGATGAGATGTAAAATTGCATCTGGAAACTGGCAGTTGTTGGCGCTGAGCACTGAGGCCGTTGCAGCAATGCTATCGTCATGTGGGATGCTGGTGTAGAGTGCCGAGACATCCATTGTGACGAGGAGTGCTCCTGGTTCAACTGCTCCATGTGTGCCGAGTTTCTGTAGGAAGTCCGTCGTGTCGCGACAAAAGCTGGGGGTTCTTTGTACAATGGGTTTCAAGATGCCCTCGACATAGCCGGAGAGGTTCTCGCACAGGGTCCCATTGCCCGATACGATGGGACGGCCGGGTGTGTTTGCCTTGTGTCCTTTTGGGAGGCAGTAGAGATCTCCAACGCGTGGAGTACGTGGGATGAGAGCACGGAGGGTGCTCTGAAGGTCCGGATCAAAGGTCTTGATCAGAGTGTTGAGTTGACGGGTGTGTTCTTTGGTCGGATCTGTGGGTAACTGTCTGTAGTGTTCCTCGTTGTTTAGTTGTCGGTACACTTCTTTGCAGTAATCCGTTCTGTTCAGTATGACGATAGCCCCTCCTTTGTCTGCTGGTTTGATGACAATGTTGCGGTTGGTCTTGAGAGCGTGGATGGCGTTGCGTTGTGCTTGGGTGATGTTCGGGGCTGTCTTGTGAGTGCGGCTGATGAATTTGGTGTTGACGCACCTCCTGACAGCTTGGGCATACATGTCAAGTCGAGGGCAGCGGACCACAATATAGAACATAGAACATAGAACATAGAACATTACAGCGCAGAACAGGCCCTTCGGCCCACGATGTTGCACCGACCAGTTAAAAAAAAAAACTGTGACCCTCCAACCTAAACCAATTTCTTTTCGTCCATGAACCTATCTACGGATCTCTTAAACACCCCCAAACTAGGCGCATTTACTACTGATGCTGGCAGGGCATTCCAATCCCTCACCACCCTCTGGGTAAAGAACCTACCCCTGACATCGGTTCTATAACTACCCCCCCTCAATTTAAAGCCATGCCCCCTCGTGCTGGATTTCTCCATCAGAGGAAAAAGGCTATCACTATCCACCCTATCTAAACCTCTAATCATCTTATATGTTTCAATAAGATCCCCTCTTAGCCGCCGCCTTTCCAGCGAAAACAATCCCAAATCCCTCAGCCTCTCCTCATAGGATCTCCCCTCCATACCAGGCAACATCCTGGTAAACCTCCTCTGCACCCTCTCCAAAGCCTCCACATCCTTCCTGTAATGTGGGGACCAGAACTGCACACAGTACTCCAAGTGCGGCCGCACCAGAGTTGTGTACAGTTGCAACATAACGCTACGACTCCTAAATTCAATCCCCCTACCAATAAACGCCAAGACACCATATGCCTTCTTAACAACCTTATCTACTTGATTCCCAACTTTCAGGGATCTATGCACACATACACCTAGATCCCTCTGCTCCTCCACACTATTCAAAGTCCTCCCGTTAGCCCTATACTCAACACATCTGTTATTCCTACCAAAGTGAATTACCTCACACTTCTCCGCATTAAACTCCATCCGCCACCTCTCGGCCCAACTTTGCAACCTGTCTAAGTCTTCCTGCAAACTACGACACCCTTCCTCACTGTCTACCACACCACCGACTTTGGTGTCATCAGCAAATTTGCTAATCCACCCAACTATACCCTCATCCAGATCATTAATAAATATTACAAACAGCAGTGGCCCCAAAACAGATCCCTGAGGTACACCACTTGTAACCGCACTCCATGATGAATATTTACTATCAACCACCACCCTCTGTTTCCTATCCGCTAGCCAATTCCTGATCCAATTTCCTAGATCACCCCCAATCCCATACATCTGCATTTTCTGCAGAAGCCTACCATGGTGAACCTTATCAAACGCCTTACTAAAATCCATATATACCACGTCCACTGCCTTGCCCCCATCCACCTCCTTGGTCACTTTCTCAAAAAACTCAATAAGGTTAGTAAGGCACGACCTACCTGCCACAAAACCATGCTGACTATCACCTATCAATTCATTACTCTCCAAATAACTATAAATCCTATCCCTTATAATTTTTTCCAACATCTTGCCGACAACAGAAGTGAGACTCACCGGTCTATAATTCCCGGGGAAGTCTCTGTTCCCCTTCTTAAACAATGGGACAACATTCGCTAACCTCCAATCTTCTGGTACTATACCAGAGGCCAACGACGACCTGAAGATCAGAGCCAGAGGCTCTGCAATCACTTCTCTTGCCTCCCAGAGAATCCTTGGATAAATCCCATCCGGACCAGGGGATTTATCTATTTTCAGACCCTCCAGAATATCCTGCACATCCTCCTTATCAACTGTAATACTGTCTATTCTACTCCCTTGCAACCCAGTGTCCTCCTCAGCTATATTCATGTCCCCTTGCGTGAACACCGAAGAGAAATATTGGTTCAATGCTTCACCAATCTCCTCCGGTTCCACACATAACTTCCCTCTGCCATCTATAACTGGCCCTAAACTTGCCCTAACCAACCTTCTGTTCTTGACATACCTATAGAACGCCTTAGGATTCTCTTTAACCCTATCCGCCAAAGTCTTCTCATGTCCCCTTTTAGCCCTTCTAAGCTCGCTCTTCAACTCCCTCTTAGCCTTCACCTTCAACAACCAGTTCTTCATCCAGACACACGGAACAGCCATGGGGACCAAATTCGCACCTCAATATGCCAACATCTTCATGCACAGGTTCGAACAAGACTTCTTCACCGCACGGGACCTTCAACCGATGCTATACGCTAGATACATCGATGACATTTTCTTCCTTTGGACTCATGGTGAACAATCACTGAAACAACTCTATGATGACATCAACAAGTTCCATCCCACCATCAGACTCACCATAGACTACTCTCCGGAATCGGTTGCATTCTTGGACAGACGCATCTCCATTAAGGACTGTCACCTCAGCACCTCACTGTACCGCAAGCCCACGGATAACCTCACGATGCTCCACTTCTCCAGCTTCCACCCTAAACACGTTAAAGAAGCCATCCCCTACGGACAAGCCCTCTGAATACACAGGATCTGCTCGGATGAGGAGGATCGCAACAGACACCTCCAGACGCTGAAAGATGCCCTCATAAGAACAGGATATGGCGCTCGACTCATTGATCAACAGTTCCAACGCGCCACAGCGAAAAACCGCTCCGACCTCCTCAGAAGACAAACACGGGACACAGTGGACAGAGTACCCTTCGTTGTCCAGTACTTCCCCGGAGCGGAGAAGCTACGGCATCTCCTCCGGAGCCTTCAACATGTCATTGATGAAGATGAACATCTCGCCAAGGCCATCCCCACACCCCCACTTCTTGCCTTCAAACAACCGCACAACCTCAACCAGACCATTGTCCACAGCAAACTACCCAGCCTTCAGGAGAACAGTGACCACG
This sequence comes from Mustelus asterias, assembly GCF_964213995.1. Lineage (NCBI taxonomy): Eukaryota > Metazoa > Chordata > Chondrichthyes > Carcharhiniformes > Triakidae > Mustelus > Mustelus asterias. Next base: position 223,747 of record NW_027590637.1, read on the forward strand.
ACACCACACAACCCTGCCACAGCAACCTCTGCAAGACGTGCCGGATCATCGACACAGATGTCATCATCTCACGTGAGAACACCATCCACCAGGTACACGGTACATACACTTGCAACTCGGCCAACGTTGTCTACCTGATACGCTGCAGGAAAGGATGTCCCGAGGCATGGTACATTGGGGAAACTATGCAGACGCTGCGACAACAGATGAATGAACACCGCTCGACAATCACCAGGCAAGACTGTTCTCTTCCTGTTGGGGAGCACTTCAGCGGTCACGGGCATTCGGCCTCTGATATTCGGGTAAGCGTTCTCCAAGGCGGCCTTCGCGACACACGACGGCGCAGAGTCGCTGAGCAGAAACTGATAGCCAAGTTCCGCACACACGAGGACGGCCTCAACCGGGATATTGGGTTCATGTCACACTATTTGTCATCCCCACTGAGTTTCACTGGCTGTCTTGTCTGGAGACAATACACATCTTTTTAGCCTGTCTTGATGCTCTCTCCACTCACGTTGTTTTGTTTCTTAAAGACTTGATTAGTTGTAAGTATTCGCATTCCAACCATTATTCATGTAAATTGAGTTTGTATCTTTATAAGCTCTGTTTGTGAACAGAATTCCCACTCACCTGAAGAAGGGGCTTGCAGCTCCGAAAGCTTGTGTGGCTTTTGCTACCAAATAAACCTGTTGGACTTTAACCTGGTGTTGTTAAACTTCTTACTGTGTTTACCCCAGTCCAACGCCGGCATCTCCACATCATTATATAACCTTACCATAACACTCCGACTTTTATACTCGATGCTCCGATTTATAAAGGCCAATGTACCAAAGGCACTCTTTTCGGCCCTATCCACCTGTGACGTCACTTTTAGGGAATTCTGTACTTGTATTCCCAGATCCCTCTGTTCAACTGCACTCTTCAGAGTCCTACCATTTACCCTGTACGTTCTACTTTGATTTGTCCTTCCAAAGTGCAAGATCTCACACTTGTCTGCGTTAAATTCCATTTGCCATTTTTCAGCCCATTTTTCTAGTTGGTCCAAATCCCTCTGCAAGCTTTGAAAACCTTCCTCACTGTCCACTACACCTCCAATCTTTGTATCATCAGCAAACTTGCTGATCCAATTTACAACATTATCATCTAGATCATTGATATAGATGACAAACAACAATGGACACAACACCGATCCCTGCGGCACACCACTAGTCACAGGCCTCCACTCAGAGAAGCAATCCTCCACAACCACTCTCTGGCTTCTTCCATTGAGCCAGTGTCTAATCCAATTTACTACCTCCCCATGTATACCCAGCGACTGAACCTTCCTAACTAACCTCCCATGAGGGACCTTGTCAAAGGCCTTGCTGAAATCCAGGTAGACAACATCTACCGCCTTCCCTTCATCCATTTTCCTGGTAACCTCCTCGAAAAACTCTCATAGATTGGTCAAACATGACCTACCACGCACAAAGCCATGTTGACTCTCCCTAATAAGTCCCTGTCTATCCAAATATTTATAGATCCTATCCCTTATCACACCTTCGAATAACTTGCCCACCACCGACGTCAAACTTACTGGCCTATAATTTCCCAGATTTCTTTTGGAACCTTTTTTAAACAACGGAACAACATGAGCCACCCTCCAATCATCCGGCACCTCCCCCGTGAATACTGACATTTTAAATATGTCTGTCAGAGCCCCTACATGTTCAACACGAGCTTCCCTCAAGGTCAGTGGGAATACCCTGTCCGGTCCTGGGGATTTATCCACTCTGATTTGCCTCAAGGCAGCAAGCACCTCCTCCCCTTTAATCTGTAAAGGTTCCATGACCTCCCTACCTGTTTTCCCTATTTCCGTAGACTCCATGCCCATTTCCTCAGTAAATACGGATGCCAAAAAAACCATTTAGTATCTCCCCCATCTCTTTTGGTTCCATACACAGTCTACCACTCTGGTCTTCAAGAGGACCAATTTTGTCCCTCACTATCCTTTTACTCCCAACATATAGAAGCTCTTTGGATTTTCCTTCACTCTGTCTGCCAAAG
>NW_027590638.1:0-217500 GCF_964213995.1 Mustelus asterias
CTGATTTACAATGCTGTGTGTCCGGGTGTGTGAATGTGTGTGTGTGCCCTGTGCTTCATGGTTAATCACTCACCACTGATCAGAGCTGCAAAATAAAGCGTTTAGCCTTTTTTTAACAGAAGCACTGGCTGGGGGAGGGGAGGGAGAGAATGAGAGTGAAGTTTCTGTCTGATAAATGCTGTAAATGTGTCTTTAACCAGCAGCTCTGCAGAGAGACAGATGCAGGATTTTTAAACTCTCTGGGAGCTGCAGGCAGGGACTCACACACACACACACACACACACACACAGATAGACATCAGCTCCTGTTTCACACCAACAACCAGGCTGGAGTCGATGCAGCTAATTTTCATCCAGAAATGTACTTGATCCATGAAGTCAGTGAGGGTTACATTCCCATGACTTCCCATTCAGTCCAATCCAGTTCAGTTTGTTGGAATGCAGTGTGGGAGCCTCTGAGGGAGTTTGGCTCTAGGGGGGGCGGGGGGGGGGTTCACTTTTCTCTCATTCAATCTCTCCTGTCTTCCACCCTCTCACAGACCTTCCTTTCGTCCTTGTCCCACCCGCCCCTTTCTCCAAACCTGTTACATTCCTAACTTTCCCCAGTTCACAGGAAAGGTCACAGACCTGAAATGTTAACTCTGTTTCTCTCTCTCTCTCTGCACAGATGCTGCCGAACCTGCTGAGTTTAATTCCAGCATTTCCCTGTTTTCTAAGATTTCACAGAATAGTGTTGGTGCAGGAGGAGGCCATTTGGCCCATCGTGTCTGCACCAGCTCTCCAATGTGCTGTTAAATCAGAGATTGGTGTAAAACTGGGATCTGTTCCTGACTGAGAGCGAAACGGCAGCTTTACATTTCCAGACTGAAAATAACTGGCCAATATTTTGTGCAGATTGTTCCCAGTTCCTTGCTTGTGGTCTATCCCTAACTGCCCTTGAACTGAGCAGCTTGCTTGCTGGGTCATTCCAGAGTCAACCACATCGTGTGGACCTGGATTCACATGAAAGACTTACAGGTACTACCAGACCTGCTGAGATTTTCCAGCATCCTCTGGTCTTATTCTGGAGTCGGATAAATTCCTTCTCTGAAGGGCATCGGTGAACCAAATGGGTTTTAACGGCAATGGTTTCATGGCCATCACCAGGCCTTTAATGACAGATTTTTATTGAATTGAGATTTCACTATTTGCTGTGGTGTGATTGGAAGCTGGCTGCCCAGTGCATTACCCTCGGACTCTGGGCTCCCAGTCCAGTGACAATACCCCCACACCATCAGATTGAGAGCATTTGTGTGATAGTCCCCAGTCTACCACTTTCAGGCCGGTCTCAATATGTTTAAAATAAACCGTTTTAAAATAAATCAATTCAAGTCGACATTAAATACCAGTTGGAGGAATTCACAGTTGCCTGGGGCAGTTTTCTAACACATTACCATCTTTCTATAGATAAGGAATCAAGTATTGTACACAATACTCCAGAGGTGGTCTCGCCAATGCCTTGCACACTGGAAACATACTGGAATTTAGAAGAATGAGAGATCACTGACAAGATGATAAAAGGTGCGGATAAAGTAGACGTGGAGCGGATGCTTCCTCTTGTGGGACATTCTAGGACGAGAGGTCACAGTCTTAGGATAAGGGGCAGCAAATTTAAAACAGAGTTGAGGAGAAACTACTTCTCCCAAAGGGTTGTGAATCTGTGGAATTCGCTGCCCCAAAGAGCGGAGGATTCTGGGACAGTGCGTAAATTTCAGGAGGGGTTAGACAGATTTTTAATTGGTGATGGGTTGAAGGGTTATGGGGAGAAGGCAGGAAAATGGGGATGAGGAGCATATCGGCCATGATCGAATGATGGAACGGACTCGATGGGCCGAATGGCCTAATTCTGCTCCTATATCTGAGGAATTTCTGACCCTTCCTATTTAATAATTCATTCCATCGTAATAAATGGTAACATTTTATGACATTTCTAATTAATTGCTGTACCTGTATATTAGCCCCTTTTGATTCATGCCCAAGGACAGCCCAATCCCTTTGTCCCTCAGAATGTTGTGATCTCTCACCATTTAGTTATTAATTGGAGGGTTGTTGGAGAAGATTCTTAGAGATAGGATGTATGCGCATTTAGAAAGCAATAAACTCATTAACGATAGTCAGCATGGTTTTGTGAGAGGGAGGTTATGCCTCACTAACCTGGTGGAGTTTTTTGAAGAAGTGACTAGAATGGTTGACGAGGGAAGGGTCGTGGATGTCGTCTATATGGACTTTAGTAAAGCGTTTGAAAAAGTCTCTCATGGCAGGTTGGTGCAAAAGATTGGATTTCATGGGATAAAGGGGGAGGTGACTAGATGGGTGGAGAACTGGCTGGGTCACAGAAGACAGAGGGTGGTCGTGGAAGGGTCTTTTTCCGGCTGGAGGCCTGTGACTAGTGGTGTTCCGCAGGGCTCTGTATTGGGACCTCTGCTGTTTGTGATTTATATAAACGATCTGGAAGAAGGTGTAACTGGGGTGATCAGTAAGTTTGCGGACAACACGAAAATGGCTGGACATGCAGATAGTGAGGAACATTGTCAGAGGCTACAGAAGGATATAGATAGGCTGGAAATTTGGGCAAAGAAATGGCAGATGGAGTTCAATCCTATTAAATGTGAAGTGATGCATTTTGGTGGAACTAACGTAAGGGGAGCTATACGATAAATGGCAGAACCATAAAGGGTGTAGATACGCAGTGGGACCTGGGTGTGCATGTCCACAGATCCTTGAAGGTGATGTCACAGGTGGAGAAGGTGGTGAATAAGGCATATGGCATGCTTGCCTTTCTAGGACGGGGCATAGAGTATAAAAGTTGGGGTCTGATGTTGCAGTTGTACAGAACGTTGGTTCAGCCGCATTTGGAATACTGCGTCCAGTTCTGGTCGCCACACTATCAGAAGGACGTGGGGGCTTTGGAGAGAGTGCAGAGGAGGTTTACCAGAATGTTGCCTGGTATGGAGGGGCTTAGTTATGAGGAGAGATTGGGTAAACTGGGGTTTTTCTCACTGGAAAGATGGAGGATAAGGGGTGAACTGATAGAGGTGTATAAAATAATGAAAGGCATAGTTAGGGTGAACGGTGGGAAGCTTTTCCCCAGGTCGGCGGTGACGTTCACGAGGGGTCATAGGTTCAAGGTGAGGGGGGGGGGAGGTTTAACAGGGATATCAGAAGGACGTATTTTACACAGAGGGTGGTGGGGGCCTGGACTGCGTTGCCGGGCAAGGTGGTGGAGGCGGACACACTGGGAACGTTTGAGACTTATCTAGATAGCCATATGAATGGAGTGGGAATGGAGGGATACAAAAGAATGGTCTAGTTTGGACCAGGGAGCGGTGCGGGCTTGGAGGGCCGAAGGGCCTGTTCCTGTGCTGTATCATTCTTTGTTCTTTGTTTTGCTCTTGATCATGGATAAAGATAGATCTGGTCCTCGGGTTGAGGTTCTAAACCGGAAAACGGCCAAAGTTGAAGAAATGAGAAAGGATCTAAAAAGTGAGGACTGAGACAGGCTCTTCTCTGGCAAGGATGTGATTGGTAAGTGGGTGGCCTTCAAAGGAGAAATTTTGAGAGCGCAGAGTTTGTCTGTTCTTGTCAGGATTAAAGGCAAAGTGAATAAGAATAAGGAACCTTGGTTCTCGAGGGATATTGGAACTCTGATGAAGAAGAAGAGAGAGATGTATGACATGTATGGGCAACAGGGAGCAAATAAGATGCTTGAGGAGTATAAAAAGTGCAAGAAACTACTTAAGAAAGAAATCAGGAGGGCGAAAAGAAGATATAAGGTTGCTTTGGCAGACAAGGTGAAGGATAATCCGAAGAGCTTCTACAGGTGTATTATGAGCAAAAGGATAGTAAGGGATAAAATTGGTCCTCCTGAAGATCAGAGTGGTCAGCTATGTACGGAACCAAAAGATATTTACGAAGGAAACGGGCATGGAGTCTATGGAAATAAGGCAAATAAGTAGGGAGGTCATGGAACCTATACAGATTAAAGTGGAGGAGGTGCTTGCTGTCTCGAGGCAAATCAGAGTAGATAAATCCCCAGGACCGGACAGGGTATTCCCTCGGACCTTGAAGGAGTCCAGGGGCCCTGGAAGATATATTTAAAATGTTGGTATCCACGGGTGAGTTGCTGGATGATTGGAGGATAACTCATGTTGTTCCCTTGTTTAAAAAAGGCTCAAAACGTAATGCAGGAAATTATAGGCCGGTAAGTTTGACGTCAGCAGGAGGTAAATTAATGGAAGGAGTACTAAGAGATAGGATCTACAAATAATTGGATAGACAGGGACTTATTAGGGAGAGTCAACATGGCTTTGTGCGTGGTCGGTCATGTTTGACCAATCTATTAGAGTTTTTCGAGGAGGTTACCAGGAGAGTGGATGAAGGGAAGGCAGTGGATGTTGTCTACATGGAATTCAGCAAGGCCTTTGACAAAGTCCCGCATGGGAGGTTACTTAGGAAGTTTCAGTCGCTAGGGAAACATGGAGAGGTCGTAAACTTGCTTAGACATTGGCTCAATGGAAGAAGCCAGAGAGTGGTAGTGGAGGATTGCTTCTCTGAGTGGAGGCCTGTGACTAGTGGTGTGCCACAGGGATCAGTGCTAGGTCCATTGTTGTTTGTCATCTATATCAATGATCTGGATGATAATGTGGTAAATTGGATCAGCAAATTTGCTGACGATACAAAGATTGGAGATGTCATGGACAGTGAGGAAGGTTTTCAAAGCTTGCAGAGGGATTTGCTCGCAAAATGGGCTGCAAAATGGCAGATGGAGTTTAATGTAGACAAGTGTGAGGTATTGCACTTTGGAAGGACAAACCAAGGTAGAACATACAAGGTAAATGGTAGGACACTGAGGAGTGCAGTAGAACAGAGGGATCTGGGAATACAGATACATAATACATAAAAGTGGGGTCACAGGTAGTTAAGGCTGTAAAGAGTGCTTTTGGTACGTTGGCCTTTACAAATCAAAGTATTGAGTATAAGAGTTGGAATGTTATGGTGAGGTTGTATGAGACATTGGTGAGGCTGAATTTAGAGTATTGTGAGCAGTTTTGGTCACCTAATTACAGGAAGGATATTAATAAGGTTGAAAGAGTGCAGAGAAGGTTTACAAGGATGTTGCCGGGACTTGAGAAACTGAGTTACAGAGAAAGGTTGAACAGGTTAGGACTTTCTTCCCTGGAGCATAGACGAATGAGGGGAGATTAGCCTCACGTACCAGTGAGGCTAAGAATAGGAAGTTAGTACAATTGAATGCTTGGCTAACGGACTGGTCCAAATCATAGAAATCATAGAAACCCTACAGTACAGAAAGAGGCCATTCGGCCCATCGAGTCTGCACCGACCACAATCCCACCCAGGCCCTACACCCATATCCCTACATATTTTACCCACTAATCCCTCTAACCTACTCATCTCAGGACACGAAGGGGCAATTTTAGCATGGCCAATCAACCTAACCCGCACATCTTTGGACTGTGGGAGGAAACCGGAGCACCCGGAGGAAACCCACGCAGACACGAGGAGAATGTGCAAACTCCACACAGACAGTGACCCAAGCCGGGAATCGAACCCAGGTCCCTGGAGCTGTGAAGCAGCAGTGCTAACCATTGTGCTACCGTGCTGGTTCAGGAGGGAGGGCTTCATTTTCCTAGATCAATGGTAAGTTTTCAGGAGAGGATGGCACCTGTACAAGAAGGACGGGTCACAACTAAGTTGAAAGGGCACGAATATCCTGGCTGGGAGTTTTGCTAGTGCAGTTCGGGGGATTTAAACTAGTATGGCAGGGGGGTGGGGATCAAAATATTAGGTCTACAAGTGTAGAGGCTCGGGACGAGCTTGGGGCTGGGTCAAGGCTGGCAAAGAAGAAGAGCACTCTGGGGGAGGACGACCTCACTGAGCCTGGAGGTCTGGAGTGCTTATACTTCAATGCAAGGAGCGTAGCAGGCAAGACAGACGAACTTGGGGCCTTAATGCGCACGAGGAATTTGGAGGTGGTTGCGGTGACAGACACTTGGTTGAAAGAGGGACAGGACGGGCAGCTGAATATTCCAGGGTACAAGTGTTTTAGGCGCGACAGAGGAGGGGCCAAAAGAGGTGGGGGAGTAGCAGTATTAGTTGGAGAGCATATTACAGCGGTGCAGAGGGAGGACAATTCAGAGGGGTCGTGTAACGAGTCTCTCTGGGTGGAGCTTAGAAACAGGAAGGGCGCAGTCACTATGTTGGGGGTATACTACAGGCCCCCCAACAGCCCAAGGGAAGTGGAAGAACAGATATGTCAGGAGATACTGGATAGGTGCAGGAAAAATAGGGTTGTTGTAGTGGGAGAATTCAATTTCCCTGGTATAGACTGGAAATCGCTGAGAGCAGGGACTCTGAATGGGGAGGTTGAAGGTTTACAAGGATGTTGCCGGGACTTAAGAAACTGAGTTACAGAGAAAGGTTGAACAGGTTAGGACTTTCTTCCCTGGAGCATAGACGAATGAGGGGAGATTAGCCTCACGTGCCAGTGAGGCTAAGAATAGGAAGTTAGTACAATTGAATGCTTGGCTAACGGACTGGTCCAAATCATAGAAATCATAGAAACCCTACAGTACAGAAAGAGGCCATTCGGCCCATCGAGTCTGCACCGACCACAATCCCACCCAGGGATTGATCTTCAGGTCGTCGTTGGCCTCTGGTATAGTACCAGAAGATTGGAGGTTAGCGAATGTTGTCCCATTGTTTAAGAAGGGGAACAGAGACTTCCCCGGGAATTATAGACCGGTGAGTCTCACTTCTGTTGTCGGCAAGATGTTGGAAAAAATTATAAGGGATAGGATTTATAGTTATTTGGAGAGTAATGAATTGATAGGTGATAGTCAGCATGGTTTTGTGGCAGGTAGGTCGTGCCTTACTAACCTTATTGAGTTTTTTGAGAAAGTGACCAAGGAGGTGGATGGGGGCAAGGCAGTGGACGTGGTATATATGGATTTTAGTAAGGCGTTTGATAAGGTTCACCATGGTAGGCTTCTGCAGAAAATGCAGATGTATGGGATTGGGGGTGATCTAGGAAATTGGATCAGGAATTGGCTAGCGGATAGGAAACACAGGGTGGTGGTTGATAGTAAATATTCACCATGGAGTGCGGTTACAAGTGGTGTACCTCAGGGATCTGTTTTGGGGCCACTGCTGTTTGTAATATTTATTAATGATCTGGATGAGGGTATAGTTGGGTGGATTAGCAAATTTGCTGATGACACCAAAGTCGGTGGTGTGGTAGACAGTGAGGAAGGGTGTCGTAGTTTGCAGGAAGACTTAGACAGGTTGCAAAGTTGGGCCGAGAGGTGGCGGATGGAGTTTAATGCGGAGAAGTGTGAGGTAATTCACTTTGGTAGGAATAACAGATGTGTTGAGTATAGGGCTAACGGGAGGACTTTGAATAGTGTGGAGGAGCAGAGGGATCTAGGTGTATGTGTGCATAGATCCCTGAAAGTTGGGAATCAAGTAGATAAGGTTGTTAAGAAGGCATATGGTGTCTTGGCGTTTATTGGTAGGGGGATTGAATTTAGGAGTCGTAGCGTTATGTTGCAACTGTACACAACTCTGGTGCGGCCGCACTTGGAGTACTGTGTGCAGTTCTGGTCCCCACATTACAGGAAGGATGTGGAGGCTTTGGAGAGGGTGCAGAGGAGGTTTACCAGGATGTTGCCTGGTATGGAGGGGAGATCCTATGAGGAGAGGCTGAGGGATTTGGGATTGTTTTCGCTGGAAAGGCGGCGGCTAAGAGGGGATCTTATTGAAACATATAAGATGATTAGAGGTTTAGATAGGGTGGATAGTGATAGCCTTTTTCCTCTGATGGAGAAATCCAGCACGAGGGGGCATGGCTTTAAATTGAGGGGGGGTAGTTATAGAACCGATGTCAGGGGTAGGTTCTTTACCCAGAGGGTGGTGAGGGATTGGAATGCCCTGCCAGCATCAGTAGTAAATGCGCCTAGTTTGGGGGCGTTTAAGAGATCCGTAGATAGGTTCATGGACGAAAAGAAATTGGTTTAGGTTGGAGGGTCACAGTTTTTTTTTTAACTGGTCGGTGCAACATCGTGGGCCGAAGGGCCTGTTCTGCGCTGTAATGTTCTATGTTCTATGTTCTATGAATTTGTAAAATGCGCACAGGAGGGTTTTTGAAACAATATGTAGATGGCCCGACTAGAGAGGGGGCTATACTGGACCTAGTACTGGGGAATGAACCCGGTCAGGTCTTCAAAGTTTCGGTAGGGGAACATGTGGCAAATAGTGACCACAATTCTGTTAGCTTTAGGATAGTGATGGAAAATGATGAGTGGTGTCCCAAGGGTAAGGTGTTGGATTGGGGGAAGGCTAACTTTTGTGGGATTAGGCAGAAATTGGCAGCTGTTGATTGGGAGAGGCTGTTTGAGGGTAAATCCACATCTGGTATGTGGGAGTCTTTTAAGGAACAGTTGTTAGGGCTACAGGACAGGCATGTGCCTGCAAAAAGGAAGGATAGGAAGAGTAGGATTTGAGAACCGTGGATAACCAGGGAAATTGAGGGACTGGTCAAAAAGAAAAGAGAGGCGTATGTTAGGTCCAGGCAGCTAAAAACGGAGGGAGCTCTGGAGGAGTACAAAGAAAGTAGGAAAGAACTCAAACGGGAATTAGAAGGGCAAAAAGGGTCACGAAATGTCTTTGGCAGACAGGATTAAGGAGAATCCCGAGGCATTTTATTCAAAGAACAGAGAACAGTACAGCACAGGAAACAGGCCCTTCGGCCTTCCAAGCCTGTGCCGCTCCTTGGTCCAACTAGACCAATCATTTGTATCCCTCCATTCCCAGGCTGCTCATGTGACTATCCAGGTAACTCTTAAACGATGTCAGCGTGCCTGCCTCCACCACCCTACTTGGCAGCGCATTCCAGGCCCCCACTACCCTCTGTGTAAAAAACGTCCCTCTGATATCTGAGTTATACTTCGCCCCTCTCACCTAGTGCCCGTGACCCCTCGTGATCGTCACCTCTGACCTGGTAAAAAGCTTCCCACTGTTCACCCTATCTATACCCTACATAATCTTGTACACCTCTATTAGATCTCCCCTCATTCTCCGTCTTTCCAGGGAGAACAACCCCAGTTTACCCAATCTCTCCTCATTGCTCAGACCCTCCATACCAGGCAACATCCTGGTAAACCTTTCCTGCACTCTAACGCCTCCACGTCCTTCTGGTAGTGCGGCGACCAGAACTGGACGCTGTACTCCAAATGTGGCCCAACCAGCGTTCTATACAGCTGCATCATCAGACTCCAGCTTTTATACTCTATACCCCGTCCTATAAAGGCAAGCATACCATATGCCTTCTTCACCACCTTCTCCACCTGTGTTGCCACCTTCAAGGATTTGTGGACTTGCACACCTAGGTCCCTCTGTGTTTCTATACTCCTGATGACTCTGCCATTTATTGTATAACTCCTCCCTACATTATTTCTTCCAAAATGCATCACTTCGCATTTATCCGGATTAAACTCCATCTGCCACCTCTCCGCTCAATTTTCCAGCCTATCTATATCCTGCTGTATTGCCCGACAATGCTCTTCGCTATCCGCAATTCCAGCCATCTTCGTGTCATCCGCAAACTTGCTGATTACACCAGTTACACCTTCTTCCAAATCATTTATATATATCACAAATAGCAGAGGTCCCAGTACAGAGCCCTGCGGAACACGACTGGTCACAGACCTCCAGCCGGAAAAAGACCCTTCGACCACTACCCTCTGTCTCCTATGGCCAAGCCAGTTCTCCACCCATCTAGCCACATCTCCTTGTATCCCATGAGCCTTAACCTTCTTAACCAACCTGCCATGTGGGACTTTGTCAAATGCCTTACTGAAATCCATATAGACGACATCCACGGCCCTTCCTTCATCAACGGTTTTTGTCACTTCCTCAAAAAACTCCACCAAATTTGTAAGGCACGACCTCCCTCTTACAAAACCATGCTGTCTGTCACTAATTCATACGTTAGGAACAAAAGAGTTGTCGGGGAAAAAATCGGACCTCTCAGGGACAAAAGTGGGGAATTATGCTTAGAGCCCAAAGAATTGGGAGTTGGGAAATAGGTTAAAAAGTAGGGTCACTAGGGTGGCCATCTCTGGGCTGCTCCCAATGCCTCGTGCCAGTGAGGCTAAGAATAGGGAGTTGGTTCAAATGAATGCCTGGCTAAAGGATTGGTCCAGGAGGGAGGGCTTTATTTTCATAGACCAATGGGAGGTTTTCAGGAGAGGATGGCACGTGTACAAGAGGGAGGGGTCACAACTAAGTTGGAAGGGCACAAATATCCTGGCTGGGAGCTTTGCGAGTGCAGTTCGGGGGGGTTTAAACTAGTATGGCAGGGGGGTGGGGATCAAACTATTAGGTCTATAAGTGTGGTGGCTGGGGACGAGCTTGGGGCTGGGACAAGGCTGGCAAAGAAGAAGAGCACTCTGGGGGAGGACGACCTCACTGAGCCGGGAGGTCTGGAGTGCTTATACTTCAATGCAAGGAGCGTAGCAGGTAAAACAGACGAACTTGGGGCCTTAATGCGCACGAGGAATTTGGAGGTGGTTGCGGTGACAGAGACTTGGTTGAAAGAGGGACAGGACTGGCAGCTGAATATTCCAGGGTACAAGTGTTTTAGGCGAGACAGAGGAGGGGCTAAAAGAGGTGGGGGAGTAGCGGTATTGGTTGGAGAGCATATTACAGCGGTGCAGAGGGAGGACAATTCGGAGGAGTCGTGTAGCGAGTCACTCTCGGTGGAGCTTAGAAACAGGAAAGGCGCAGTCACTATGTTGGGGGTGTCCTACAGGCCCCCCAACAGCCCAAGGGAAGTGGAAGAATGGATATGGCAGGAGATACTGGATAGGTGCAGGAAAAATAGGGTTGTTGTAGTGGGAGACTTCAATTTCCCTGGTATAGACTGGAAATCGCTGAGGGCAGGGACTCTGGATGGGGAGGAATTTGTAAAATGTGTACAGGAGGGTTCGTTGGAACAATATGTGGACAGCCCGACTAGAGAGGGGGCTATACTGGACCTAGTACTGGGGAATGAGCCCGGTCAGGTCTTCAAAGTTTTGGTTGGGGAACATGTGGCAAATAGTGACCACAATTCTGTTAGCTTTAGGATAGTGATGGAAAAGGATGAGTGGTGTCCAAAGGGTGAGGTGTTGGAATGGGGGAAGGCTAACTTTATTGGGATCAGGCAGAAATTGGCAGCTCTTGATTGGGAGAGGCTGTTTGAGGGTAAATCCACATCTGGTATGTGGCAGTCTTTTAAGGAACGGTTGTTAGGGCTACAGGACAAGCATGTGCCTGTAAAAAAGAAGGATAGGAAGGGTAGGATTAGAGAACCGTGGATAACCAGGGAAATTGAGGGACTGGTCAAAAGGAAAAGAGAGGCGTATGTTAGGTCCAAGCAGCTAAAAACGGAGGGAGCTCTGGAGGAGTACAATGAAAGTAGGAAGGTACTCAAACGGGTAATTAGAAGAGCAAAAAGGGGTCAGGAAATGTTCTTGGCAGACAGGATTAAGGAGAATCCCAAGGCATTTTATTCATATGTTAGGAACAAAAGGGTTGTTAGGGAAAAAATCGGACCTCTCAGGGACAAAAGTGGGGACTCATGCTTGGAGCCCAAAGAAGTAGGAGAGATCCTAAATGAATACTTTGCGTCGGTATTCACAAAGGAGAGGGATGTGTTGACTGGGAGTGTCTCTGAGGGGAGTGTTGAACCGTTGGAGAAAATCTCCATTACAAAGGAGGAAGTGTTAGGTTTGTTAGAGAATATAAAGACTGACAAATCCCCAGGGCCTGATGGAATCTATCCAAGGCTGCTCAGGGAGACGAGAGGTGAAATCGTTGGGCCTCTGACGCAAATCTTTGTCTCGTCACTGGACGCAGGTGAGGTCCCAGAGGATTGGAGGATAGCCAATGTGGTCCCGTTATTTAAGAAGGGTAGGAAGGATAACCCGGGTAATTATAGGCCGGTGAGCTTGACGTCCGTGGTGGGGAAGTTGTTGGAGAAGATTCTTAGAGATAGGATGTATGCGCATTTCGAAAGGAATAAACTCATTAACGATAGTCAACATGGTTTTGTGAGAGGGAGGTCATGCCTCACTAACCTGGTGGTGTTTTTTGAAGAAGTGACCAAAATGGTTGACGAAGGAAGGGCCGTGGATGTTGTCTATATGGACTTTAGTAAAGCGTTTGACAAAGTCCCTCATGGTAGGCTAGTGAAAAAGGTTGGATCCCATGGGATAAAGGGGGAGGTGGCTCGATGGGTGGAGAACTGGCTTGGTCATAGAAGACAGAGGGTGGTAGTGGAAGGGTCTTTTTCCGGCTGGAGGCCTGTGACTAGTGGTGTACCGCAGGGCTCTGTATTGGGACCTCTGCTGTTTGTGATTTATATAAATGATCTGGAAGAAGGAGTAACTGGGGTGATCAGTAAGTTTGCGGACGACACAAAATTGGCAGGACTTGCAGATAGTGAGGAACATTGTCAGAGGCGACAGAAGGATATAGACAGGCTGGAAATTTGGGCAAGGAAATGGCAGATGGAGTTCAATCCTGATAAATGCGAAGTGATGCATTTTGGTTGGAATACTGTAGAGAGGAGCTATACGATAAATGGAAGAACCATAAAGGGTGTAGAGTCGCAGAGGGACCTGGGTGTGCAAGTCCACAGATCTTTGAAGGTGACGTCACAGGTGGAGAAGGTGGTGAAGAAGGCATATGGCATGCTTGCCTTTATAGGACGGGGCATAGAGTATAAGAGTTGGGGTCTGATGTTGCAGATGTATAGAACGTTGGTTCGGCCGCATTTGGAATACTGCGTCCAGTTCTGGTCGCCACACTACCAGAAGGACGTGGAAGCTTTGGAGAGAGTACAGAGGAGGTTTACCAGGATGTTGCCTGGTATGGAGGGGCTTGGTTATGAGGAGAGATTGGGGAAACTGGGGTTGTTCTCCTTGGAAAGACGGAGGATGAGGGGAGACTTAATAGAGGTGTATAGAATTATGAAAGGCATAGATAGGGTGAACGGTGGGAAGCTTTTCCCCGGGTCGGTGGTGACGTTCACGAGGGGTCATAGGTTCAAGGTGAAGGGGGGGAGATTGAACACAGATATCAGAAGGACATATTTCACACAGAGGGTCGTGGGGGCCTGGAATGTGTTGCCGGGCAAGGTGGTGGAGGCGGACACAGTGGGAACGTTTAAGACTTATCTAGGCAGCTATATGAACGGAGTGGGAATGGAGGGATACAAAAGAGTGGTCTCGTTTGGACCAGGGAGCGGCGCGGGCTAATTGTTCCTTGTTTCTCGTTTCAAGGCTTCATTCTATGATCATCTTGCTGGTGCCAGTACAGAGCGAGACTGCGGATAGTTGGGAACCTGTCTCGGGGGCAGGGAATTCATATGGTGTTCGTGGAAGTGGAAATGACTAGGGTTGGGAAGCATTTTCCGATCAGGGCCATTGTGATCTCCTGGACTCGTTTCGATCGCCTCAGGGGGTCGGAGAGGAATTTCCCAGATTTTTTTTCCCCATATTGGCCCTGGGGTTTTCACTCTGGGTTTTCGCCTCTCCCTGGAGATCACATGGTCTGGAATGGGGGGGTGGGGGTGAGTTAATAGGTTGTGATGAACAAAGCATCGTAGCTGTGAGGGACAGCTCGGTGGATAGGATATTGGTATGTAGATAGGCTGGAAAATTGGGCGGGGATCCTGGATTCAGGAATCAATCCTGGACCGGGGAGCGGCGCGGGCTTGGAGGGCCGAAGGGCCTGTTCCTGTGCTGTATTGTTCTTTGTTCTAATTAGGGGAGATCCTAAATGAATACTTTGCATCGGGATTCACAAAGGAGGGGGATGTGCTGACTGGGAGTGTCTCGGAGGGGAGTGTTGACCTGTTGGAGAAAATCTCCATTACAAGGGAGGAAGTGTTAGGTTTGTTAGAGAATATAAAGACTGACAAATTCCCAGGGCCTGATGGAATCTGTCCAAGGCTCCTCAGGGAGACGAGAGATGAAATCGCTGGGCCTCTGACGCAAATCATTGTCTCGTCACTGGACACAGGTGAGGTCCCAGAGGATTGGAGGATAGCTAATGTGTTCCCGTTATTTAAGAAGGGTAGGAAGGACAACCCGGGAAATTATAGGCCGGTGAGCTTGACGTCCGTGGTGGGGAAGTTGTTGGAGAAGATTCTTAGAGATAGGATGTATGCGCATTTAGAAATGAATAAACTCATTGACGATAGTCAGCATGGTTTTGTGAGAGGGAGGTCATGCCTCACTAACCTGGTGGAGTTTGTTGAAGAAGTGACCAGAATGTTTGACGAGGGAAGGGCTGTGGATGTCGTCTATATGGACTTTAGTAAAGCGTTTGACAAAGTCCCTCATGTTAGGCTGGTGAAAAAGGATGGATCTCATGGGATAAAGGGGGAGGTGGCTAGATGGGTGGAGAACTGGCTTGGTCACAGAAGACAGAGGGTGGTAGTGGAAGGGTCTTTTTCCGGCTCGAGGACTGTGACTAGTGGTGTTCCGCAGGGCTCTGTATTGGGACCTCTGCTGTTTGTGATTTATATAAACGATCTGGAAGAACGTGTAACTGGGGTGATCAGTAAGTTTGCGAACGACACAAAATTGGCAGGACTTGCAGATGTGAGGAGCATTGTCAGAAGTGACAGAAGGATATAGATAGGCTGGAAATGTGGGCAAAGAAATGGCAGATGGAGTTCAATCCTGATGAATGCGAAGTGATGCATTTTGGTAGAAATAATGTAGGGAGGAGCTATACGATAAATGGCAGAACCATAAAGGGTGTAGATACGCAGAGGGACCTGGGTCTGCATGTCCACAGATCCTTGAAGGTGACGTCACAGGTGGAGAAGGTGGTGAAGAAGGCATATGGCATGTTTGCCTTTATAGGACGGGGCATAGAGTATAAAAGTTGGGGTCTGATGTTGCAGATGTATAGAACGTTGGTTCGGCCGCATTTGGAATACTGCGTCCA
Organism: Mustelus asterias; assembly: GCF_964213995.1. Taxonomy (NCBI): domain Eukaryota; kingdom Metazoa; phylum Chordata; class Chondrichthyes; order Carcharhiniformes; family Triakidae; genus Mustelus; species Mustelus asterias. The sequence continues at coordinate 15,060 of NW_027590638.1, forward strand.
GTTCTGGTCGCCACACTACCAGAAGGACGTTGGGGCTTTGGAGAGAGTACAGAGGAGGTTTACCAGGATGTTGCCGGGTGTGGAGGGGCTTAGTTATGAGGAGAGATTGGGTAAACTGGGGTTGTTCTCACTGGAAAGACGGAGGATGAGGGGTGACCTAATCGAGGTGTATAAAATTATGAAAGGCATAGATAGGGTGAACGGTGGGAAGCTTTTCCTCAGGTCGGTGGTGACGTTCACGAGGGGTCATAGGTTCAAGGTGAAGGGGGGGAGGTTTAACACAGATATCAGAAGGACATATTTTACACAGAGGGTGGTGGGGGCCTGGAATGCGCTGCCAGGCAAGGTGGTGGAGGCGGACACACTGGGAACGTTTAAGACTTATCTCGATAGCCACATGAACGGAGTGGGAATGGAGGGATACAAAAGAATGTTCGAGTTTGGACCAGGGAGCGGCATGGGCTTGGAGGGCCGAAGGGTCTGTTCCTGTGATGTATTGTTCTTTGTTCAATTGATAGAGGTGTATAAAATTATGATGGATATAGGTAGAGTGAATGGAAGCAGGCTTTTTCCACTGAGGCGAGGGGAGAAAAAAAACTAGAGGGCGTGGGTTAAGGGTGAAGGGGGAAAAGTTTGAGGGGAATATTAGGGGGGGCTTCTTCACACAGAGAGTGGTGGGAGTGTGGAATGAGCTGCCAGATGAAGTGGTGAATGCGGGCTCACTTTTACCATTTAAGAAACACTTAGACAGGTACATGGATGAGAGGGGTGTGGAGGGATATGGTCCAGGTGCAGGTCAGTGGGAATCGGCAGAAAAATGGATCAGCACAGACAAGAAGGACCAAAAGGTCTGTTTCTGTGCTGTAATGTTCTCTGGTTCTCGGTTCTAACAGACTGGGAATAGATCGGGGCAGGCTTGGAGGGCCGAAGGGCATGTTCCTGTGCTTTATTGTTCTTTGTTCTGAGCCCACACTGGACACCCGCCCCCCCCCCCCCCCCCCCCCCGCAGATCCTGTGTCTCATCCCACCATCTCACTTCAACCCACACCTCTGTTTTGCTGTCAATGTCTGTATTTCCCTTACCACCGCTCTAGATTTATTTGTTCTGTAACTCTCCCCAACTCCCTACCCAGTAAGGGTAACTCAGTAAATCCTGCCCTGATTCCATCTACCAAAATTCATCATCTCGCATTTATCTAAATTGAACTTCATCTGCCATTTGTCAGCCCACTGGCCCAATTGATCAAGATCCCGTTGCATTCGGAGATAACTTTCACTGTGCCACCAATCTTGGTGTCATCTGCAAACTTACTAACCATGCCTCCTAAACTCTCACCCAAATCAATGTAACACGGAACATGGAGAAATCAGACATTGGTATAGTTAATGCTGGTATTTAGCATCATGCTTCAACGCCGCGACCTTTCCCTGACCTGAAATAGATGCTCTATTCAGAAATTATTTAACACTCGGGTATTCCTGGAGGAACAGACGGACGGTGCACAGTGAAACTTTATGCTGTTTAAGGCAGCCTAGAATCAGAAAGATTGAAGGAACTCACAAGGTCAATCCTATTTTTGATGTGAGTGGGGTGAGAGAGAGAGAGTTGAGGTGAAGGGGAATTTTGAGGTGAGAAGGTCAGTGTTGAGGTGAGGGGTGTTGCTGTGGACGGTGGGAGTTGAGGTGAGAGGCGGTTACTGAGGTGAGAGGGAGTGTGTTAATGTGAGGAGGGAGCTTTCAGATGAGAGGGGAACAACATGGTGTTATATCAATACACACTGATCCAACAAACACTCCCAGGATATTTACTGCAGGGATTAGGTGTGAAGTCAGTCTGTCCCCTCACGCTGCCAGCCAGAGTACGGAGGGAACGGTGACAGCCCTTAAACACGGAGCAAACATCATCTGCAACATCCCATCAAACACTCCAATGTCAGCTACAGAGGTCCAGTGTCACTCCCACCCCATCTTAACTGTGTGACCAGGCTGTCTCATGGCTGCTAAAGTGAAGGTTCAACTTAGTCAGGCAACCTTCAGGCTCGATATCCGTAAGCTTGCGCCCATCAGACATTTACAAGGATAAGCTGCCTCTACACTCCCATCAAATACCCTCATTGTAGATGCAGCACAGGCCCAGATACACAAACTATCTCCCTCGACACTGTCCAAACACGAATCTCCAGTGCAGGTATAGCAGAGGGTGAGATACACAGTGTGTACAGGTGAGAGGGGGAGAGCGTTGAGGCGAGAGGGGGAGAGCGTTGAGGCGAGAGGGGGGGAGCGTTGAGGCGAGAGGGGGAGGGTGTCGAGGCGAGAGGGGGAGAGTGTCGAGTCGAGAGGGGGAGAGTGTCGAGGCGAGAGGGGGAGGGTGTCGAGGCGAGAGGGGGAGAGTGTCGAGGCGAGAGGGGGAGAGTGTCGAGGCGAGAGGGGGAGAGTGTCGAGGCGAGAGGGGGAGAGTGTCGAGGCGAGAGGGGGAGAGTGTCGAGGCGAGAGGGGGAGAGTGTCGAGGCGAGAGGGGGAGAGTGTCGAGGCGAGAGGGGGAGAGTGTCGAGGCGAGAGGGGGAGAGTGTCGAGGCGAGAGGGGGAGAGTGTCGAGGCGAGAGGGGGAGAGTGTCGAGGCGTGAGGGGGAGAGTGTCGAGGCGAGAGGGGGAGAGTGTCGAGGCGAGAGGGGGAGAGTGTCGAGGCGAGGGGGAGAGTGTCGAGGCGAGAGGGGGAGAGTGTCGAGGCGAGAGGGGGAGAGTGTCGAGGCGAGAGGGGGAGAGTGTCGTGGCGAGAGGGGGAGAGTGTCGAGGCGAGAGGGGGAGAGTGTCGAGGCGAGAGGGGGAGAGTGTCGAGGCGAGAGGGGGAGAGTTTCGAGGCGAGAGGGGGAGAGTGTCGATGCGAGAGGGGGAGAGTGTCGAGGCGAGAGGGGGAGAGTGTCGAGGCGAGAGGGGGAGAGTGTCGAGGCGAGAGGGGGAGAGTGTCGAGGCGAGAGGGGGAGAGTGTTGAGGCGAGAGGGGGAGAGTGTCGAGGCGAGAGGGGGAGAGTGTCGAGGCGAGAAGGGGAGAGTGTCGAGGCGAGAGGGGGAGAGTGTCGAGGCGAGAGGGGGAGAGTGTCGTGGCGAGAAGGGGAGAGTGTTGAGGCGAGAGGGGGAGAGTGTCGAGGCGAGAGGGGGAGTGTGTCGAGGCGAGAGGGGGAGAGTGTCGAGGCGAGAGGGGGAGAGTGTCGTGGCGAGAGGGGGAGAGTGTCGAGGCGAGAGGGGGAGAGTTTCGAGGCGAGAGGGGGAGAGTGTCGAGGCGAGAGGGGAAGAGTTTCGAGGCGAGAGGGGGAGAGTGTCGAGGCGAGAGGGGGAGAGTTTCGAGGCGAGAGGGGGAGAGTGTCGAGGCGAGAGGGGAAGAGTGTTGAGGCGAGAGGGGGAGAGTGTCGAGGCGAGAGGGGGAGAGTGTCGAGGCGAGAGGGGGAGAGTATCGAGGCGACAGTGGGAGTGTGGAGGTGACAGTGGGAGTGTGGAGGTGACAGTGGGAGTGTGGAGGTGAGAAGGGAATTTTGTGGTGTGGGTGAGGTTCTGTAACACACTGGTTGGCGCTGCTGCCTCATGGCGCCAAAGACCCGGGTTTGAATCCAGCCTCGGGTCACTCTCTGTGTGGAGTGCGCACGTTCTCCCCTGTCTGCGTGGGAATCCTCTGTGTGCTCTCATTTCCTCCCACTCTCCAAAGATGTGGGAGTTAGTTGGATGAGCCATGCTAATTTGGGAGACGGGCAACGTACAGGACCGGTACTGGACGGGGTTAGATACAAAGTAAATGTCCCTCATCAATGTCCCCATCAAACACTTCCAGGACGTGTACAGCATGGGGATAGACACAGAGTAAATTTAAGACTGTGCCCATCAAACATTCACACGGTAAAATTCCCTCTGCACCACCCAGAACAGCTACAGCATTGGCCGGGGTGGGGGGGGGGGGGTAGATACCTAATAAACCGCTCTCGACAGTGTCCTCATCAAACACTCCCAGGATACCCCAGGATAGGGACAGTACGTGGTTAAATGTAGAGTAAATCTCCCTCTATAATGTCCCCAACAAACTCTCCCAAGACAGATGCAACGAGTGTGAGTTCAGATGCAGCTCAGGCTGAGATTTCCAGAAACCTCCCATCACACTGTTTCACCAAGAACTCCAGTGAAGGTGTAGCAAGGGTGAGATGCACAAAAAATGTCTGCATACACGGTCCAAACACTAAAGACCTGAGCAAGAGCAGCACAGGGTAAGGTCCACAGAAAATCTCTCGACACTGTCCCATCAGGAACTCGAGCGCAGGTGGACACAGAGATACATATAGTTCTGCTCTCCCTGTATATTGCCAGAAAAAATCCCATGTATGGGTAAAGAAAAGTTCAATACAGATACATCTCCTCTTGATACTGCCCTCTGAAACCTTCCCAGAACAGTTACACACGGGATTGCAGACAGAGCAAAGCTCACTCTGCAGTGTCCCATTGAATAGTTCACTGCAAAGGGTGTTTACTCTGTGTCGAACCCCATTCTGAACCATGTTTCTGCATTTGCCATTGGGTTACTGTAAATTGTGCTTCCATTGAACATTTCCAAGGATAGGGACAGCACTGGGTAAAGTGTATGGTCTTGCTGCACTGCCAATTCAAACAGGCTGATAAAAGGGACGTGTATCTTCTGTATCAAACACGTTTCCATCACTCTCCATGAAGTAATCCCAGGGCAGCCTCACTGATATTGATATTTTCCATTTGTGCTTTTATAATAACTGTCTTCTGTTAATTTGTTGTAATAGTTTGTGAATTACTCCTTCAGATCTTTCCTAAATAAGTTCAGACACTTTGGAATTCGAATGAATTAATTGCAGACATTTTCTGTTGTATGTGAAGAGTGTCCCAGTGAAGTAAATCAGATTGATCAACTGATGGCAATCAATGCCAAATGGGGAATAATTGTCCCGTGTAGAAGTGAGAACCCGTTCCATATTGTGATTGTTTGCATTATTGGGACAGTGAGATGACCCGATCCAACACAAGAACACTTTGCAATATCTCCCAGTAACAGTGAGTCTGTGTGTCAGCGTTAACCAAGCGGGGTGACATTCCCGGAGGGGCTGACATCTCACGCAGAGTGAAAACCAGAATTCAATTGGTGGGGACTGCCTTGTTAAATTCAGCTGGGGATTTAGTGAGGGAATTTGTGAAAATGCATGTGGAGATCTTATACAATCTAATTGAAAAACATTTCGAAATCCGTTTCTCCACAGAACAGAAGAGGTACATTTATAGAGACCTCAAGGTTCCAGTCACTGAACACCAGCAGTAACTTTTTAATGCATATCATTTTATACATGTTTCACATGCAGTGAATATATTTATTTTTTTCCTGTCTCTGAGCAGTCAGATATTGATACAGATAATTCTGATATTTAGCACCATGCTCCCACACTGCCACCTCTGCTTGACCTGAAATAGATGCTCTGTTCCGCAATTATTTAAACCAAGTGTATTCGTGGAGGAACAAACTTACATTCTGCATTCAAACTTTATGTTGTTGAGATCAGCCCAGGATTAGAATGATTGAAGGAGCTGAAGGTTTTTGAGACAGTTTGTGTGACGCTGCTGCTGTGTTGCCTTTATTCGTTTTGTAACGTGGGGGGTCGCAGGGAATCAGTAGCGACAATAAGAGTGAGGTCAGTGATGTATCCGTTTGTCAGTTGGTAATAAGAATGAAGTCGGTGATACACCTGGAAGGTAAAGGCAGTAGGGATGAGGTTAGCCATGCACCTGGATGTGTATTGACAATCAGAGCAATTCAGTAATGTATCTGTGCAGGTTGTGAAAGGAGAGTGCGGTCACTGCTGTTCCTAAATACCTGGTTCCAATAAGAATCAGGTTATTTCTGCATCTGCAGGGACAGGTGTAGCATCGGGGAAACACAAGATAAAACTCCATCTGCAATTTCCCCAGCAATCACACCCAGGGCAGGGACAGCGGGCGGATGTTTGAGTTGTGTGGAGTGGGGGGCTGTGTGTGGAGTGAAAGTTTATTATGGAAGTGAGGGGGAGAGTGATGAGTTGAGAGGCGGTGTATTGAGATGAGGGGGAGTTTGTTGAGGTGAGGGGGAAAGTTAAAAGGAGATGGCGGGAGCTGAGGCGAGACAGAGTGCTGAGATGGGAAGAGAGAGCTGGTATGAGAGAGGGAGAATGTTGATGTGAAACAGAGTGTCGGATTTGGCCCCGCGCTCTCCCCAAATTCGGATAATCCCACCAGAGGTAATTGGATCTTGACACGGTCTGTGCCCATCTGCTCCGACTCCCATGCGGTGTGGGACGGGAAATTCATATCTTGGGGATCTTGAGGTGAGGAGCGTCGAGGTGAGATGGGTAGTGTTGTGGTGCGTGGGGGAATGTAGAAGTGAGTGGGAGGATTGATGTGAGGGGGGGAACATGTTAAGGTGAGAGGGGGAGAGTTGTGTTGATTGGGGGAGTGTTGAATTGAGAGCGCGTGTTCTGGTGAGAGGAATTGATGTTAACCCTCTATGGGACAATGTAAATGTGAGAGGGGGAACTTAGAAGCGAGACGGCTAGTGTTGAGGAGAAAGGGTGTAATGTCTGTGTGATAGAGATTGTGTAGAGAGGGGAAGGGGAGTATTGAGGTGAGCGGGAGTGTGTTGAGGTGAGGGGGTGTGTTGACGTGACAGGATAGTGTTGGTGAGAGAGAGTGTTGGGGTAATGGGGAGTGCTGAGTTGAGAGTGAGGGTGTTAATGTTGTCATGTGAGTGGACCTTTCAGCAATTTTGTTTAAATCATGCAGCTTACATGGAGGTGGAGCTAAGCTGTGGCAGTCAGGTGGTGGTTTTTTTTTGGTCTTTTAGTTTAGTTTTGGGAAGCAGTTTAGCAGCAAGCTCAGAAGCAATCTCTCTCCCTCTCCCTGTCCTTCTCTTTTGAAAAGGCTGTGTTTTGTGGAACAGACTCGACTGCAACCTCTGCTGAGTTTCTCAAGGGATTTTGAGCATTCAGCCCAGGAGGCTGGACACGTGTAATAATTCGGCATTAACCTCTGCTGTATTGTGGTGATTTGGAGGGTTTTGTGGATTGGATGTTGGCTTTGGTTGGAACACACTAGAGATATTTCCTTCAGAGTTGTACATTATTGTGGTTGTTGTGTTTCTTGTTTGTAATTGTTAAAAGTTCTTGCTAATTGTCTTACTATACATGTCAACAATATTCTCAATTAAGCTTTGTATTGAATAAGAGTTCCTCGTGGGTCAGTTCACTCCCACCTGAAGTGAAACCTCTCGTGCTCCTTCGAGCCAGATTCAAGGTAAAGAGTTACAGGTCACTCGAGCTTCATGGAACAACTGGGAGTATCCAACCTGACTGAGAACAACTGGGGGCTCCGGGATTGAAACCTGTATTTCTTGATTGATTTTGGATTAGTGAACTCAAAGACAGTGAGCGCTGAGCAGATTTGTGTTTTCTTTTCAGGTGTTGTATTCCAGTTTAAATAGGGAGTGTGGTTTGGATTAATGTCTCTTTCAGAGGCTCAGAAGTTTCTGCGGGTGGAGGAAGTCACGCAAGTTACCTGACAGATAGTGACGAAAGCAAAGCTTTTGGAATTGGAAACACATTCCAGTTGACATTGCCTGACAGAGTACAGAAAGGAGAGATAATTGTGGCAATAGCACAACATTTGGAATTGTCAGAAGCTCAGTCAGAATCGTTGGAAATTCAGTTACAAATGAAAGTGACTCAATATAAAAAATAATTAAAACTATTTGAATTACAGGGAAAAGAAAAGGAAAGGGAGGAACAGCAAGCAAAATAATTGAATCAATCTGAATTACAGGCAAAAGGGAAAAAGGAGGCAAGGGAAAAATAGAGAGACTTTGAATATTGGAAACTGGCCTTCAAATGTAAACATCGTGTCTGATTGGCGGAGGTAAAGGGTAAAGTACAGTCTGAGGGTAGGGATGAGGATAGTGAGAGAATGAGGGGCAGAAAATACATCAGGAGATAGAAAAGGCAATGTTACAATCATCATGGGGGACTTCAATTGTAGGTTTCTAAGATTCTAAGGTGGACTGGGAAAATCAGATAGGTCGTGGATCCCAAGAAAAGGAATTTGTGGAATGTCTAAGAGAGGGTTTTTGGAGCAGCTTGTGACAGAGCCTACTACGGAACAGGCAATTCTGGATTTGGCGATGTGTAATGAGGCAGACTTGATTAGGGAACTTAAGGTGAAGGAACCCTTAGGGAGCAGTGACCACAATATGATAGAATTTACCCTGCAGTTTGAGAGGAAGAACCTGGAATCAGATGTAAAGGTATTTGAATTAAATAAAGATAACTACAAGGACATGAAGGTGGAGCTGGCCAGAGTTGATTGTAAAGGGAGCCGAGCAGGGGAGAAAGTGGAACAGCAATGACAGGAGTTCTTGAGAGTTATTTGCGAGGCACAACAGAAATTCATCCCAAGGAGGAGGAAACATGCCACAGGGAGGACGAGGAATCCATGGCTGACGGGGAAGCCAAGGACAGCAAAAACACAAAAGTGAAAGCATCCTTAGTGGCAAGGATTAGTGGGAAGGCAGAAGATTGGGAAGCTTTTGAAAGCAAGCAGAGGACAACTTAAAAAAGCAATAAGAGGGGAGAAGATGAAATATGAGTGTAAGCGAGCTTGTATTATAAAAGAGGAGAGGAGGAGGTTTTCCAATATATAAAAGTTAAGAGAGAGGCAAAAATACCCATTGGATCACTGAAAAATGAGGCTGGAGAAGGAATAATAGGAAACAAAGAAATGACAGAGGAACTGAATAGTTTGCATCAGTCTTCACGGTTGAAGACACCAGTGGGATGCCAGAGCTCCAGGAGAGTCGGGGGACACAGGTGGGTGTAGTGGCCATCACTCAGGAGAAGGTTCTGGGGAAACTGAAAGGTCTGTGGGTGGATAAAACAGCTGGACCGGATGGAGTACACCCCAGGGTTCTTAAAGACATAGCTGAGGAAATTGTGGTGGCATTGGTGGTGATCTTTCTTTGATAAGGCGCAGCATAGGAGACTGTTATATAAGTTAAGTGCCAATGGTGTTGAGGGTAAGATCCTGGCATGGATAGAGGATTGGCTGACTGGCAGAAGGCAGAGATTGGGGATGAAGGGATCTTCTTTCAGGATGGCAGCCGGTGACAAGTGGTGCGCCTCAGGGGTCGGTGCTGGGACCACAACTTTTCACAATACACGTTAATAATTTGGAAAAACGAAATGAAGGCACTGTTGCTAAGTTTGGTGATGATACAATGATATGCAGAGGGACAGGGAGCATTGCGGAAGTGGGAGGGGGGAGGGGGAGGAGGAGGGCTGCAGAAGGACTTGGACAGGTTAGGAGAGTGGATAAAGAGGGGGCAGATGGAATACAATGAGGAAAAGTGTGAGGTTATGCACTTTGGAAGGAGGAATGGAGGCAGAGACTATTTTCTAAATGGGGATATGCTTCGGAAATCAGATGCACAAAGGAATTTGGGAGGCCTTGTTCAAGATTATCTAAAGGTTAACCTGCAGGTTCAATCGGCAGTTAGGAAGGCAAGTGGAATACTGGCAATCATGTCGAGAGGCCCCGCACCAGGTTCAGACCCACCCAGGTTCAGACAGAGACGCTGTTCAGATTCACACAAGGTTCGGACTCGGATCATGTTCAGGTTCACACCGTGTACAGACTCACCTCAGCTTCACAATCAGAGAAACAATGAAATATTGGAACAGCAGGAGTAGGCCATTCGGCCCTTCGACCCAGCTCCGACATTCAGTTTGATCATGGATCATCATCAACTTCAATATCCTGACCATCCCTTGCTCCCACATCCCGTGAGCACTTTAGCCCCAAGAGCGATACATAATTTCTTCCTGAAATCACGAAAGGTTTTGGCCTCAGCTACTTTCTGTGGTAGCGAAGTCCATAGGTCATCAGAGTGGAGAAATTTCTCCTCACCTCTGTTCTAAAAGGTTGATGCTTCTCCTCAAACCATGAACCCTAGTCCTCAACCCCCTGAGCATCAGGAACATTCTTTCTGAATCTACCCTGTCTAAACATGGTCCAATAATATATGTTTCACTCTAATGAACTGCAATGAATAAAGAAAGCCCTTCCCGCCTTCGTCTCTCTTCATATCACAGACTTGCCATCCCAGGAATCAAAACTGCACACAATACTCGAAGTGTGGCCTCAGCAATGCCCTGTACAACTGCAGTGACACATCTCTCTTCCTGTACTCCAATCTTATCCCTATGAAGGGCAGCATTACAGTTGTCTTCTTTACTGCCGGTTGTACATGCGCGCTGACTTTCACTTACTGATGCATACGGACACCAAGGTCTCGCTGAGTATCCACCTCTCTCAATTTACACCCATTCAAATAATAATCTGTCTTCCTATTATTGCTGCTGAAGTGGAGAACCTCACATTTATCCACATTTTACTGCAACTGCTTTGCACGTGCCCACACATTGAGCCTGTTCAAATCACACTGAAGCATGTCTGCATGTTTCTCATAGCTCACCCTCACACACCTTTTATCATCTGCAAATTTGGAGATGATACATTTAGTTCCATTTTCAGAATAATTAATATATAATGTGAGCAGTTGGGGTCCGTGCACAGATTCCTGCAGAACCCCACTAGACACTGACTGCTAATCAGAAAAAGGCCCATTTATTGCCAACTCTTTGCTTTCTATCAGTGAACCAGCTTTCTATCCGTCTCAAAACATTGCCTGTAATCCCATGTGCTTTCACTTTACATGGCAGTCTGCGATGTGAGACCTTGTCGAAAGTCTTCTGAAAGTCTCAATAAACACATCTGCTCACGGCACTTTCTGAACTGTAATGTCTGGTCGACACCTACCCACACTGGACCTGGCCGTAAGGGACCGGGCGGAAAGGGACACAAGACACAGCAATACCTCTCCACCCACTTCCCTAAACTCCCACACTTACCCCAGCTCTCAGTGCTTCACTCTCTGCAGCTTGCACTCTGTGGAGCTCCCTGAGTGGGCACAATTCACAGGCCTCAGTTTGGTAGTTTATATTTGCCCGTGTCCAACTCATGAACCTGATTGAAGTCACTGCCCCCCCCTCCCCCTCTAGGTCTGAGTAATCGCCGAGGGCTGACCACCTTGGAAGCCTTTTTTGGAGTTTCAATGCTGGGTCCGGTTCCTGCTGCTCAGCCTCGGAAGTGAGTGGGGTTCAGCAGACCGGAGCTCGCCTCTTCCACCATGAGCGTGTGGCCCGAGTTCCCTTTATCGGGTGACAATGTGATCGAGAGGCTAAACCCACTGTGTCCATTTCAGACTCCGAGGTTCCCACTGGCGGAGATGGGGAACAGGAGCCGGAGTGCCTGGAATTCTTTCCAAAGTTCCCGGTCTGCTGGGAATTGATTTTTCCTGCACGGCTTGGGGCTTCATGGCTTGTAGATGATTGAAGCATTCCCATAGGATGGTATCTCCCAAGCTGACTTGATAGGAAACTGGCCCTGTTCCAGACTCGACCGTGCCTCATAACCACGCGGATCCATTGCCATGATTCTTTACCAATAACCTATCACCTGCCTTTAGGTGCCTCTCCCGGCTGGTGGGAACGGCACTGGGTGTTAGCTCCCGCCCTCAGAAGGTCAGACTTAACACTGGGCGGAGTGAACTTCCCATGACCAACTCTGCTGGGGCTATTCCAGTTGTTGAAGAGGGGAGGTCGGGGGGAGGTTGGAGGGTGTCATTCTGTAATTGAAGATGAAATCTGGATGGTTTGGTGTCCAAAGCGACTGAGGGATGGTATTTTGAACCTGCTTTTACTGTTTGGGCCGCTCTTTCTGCCAGGCCGTTGAATGATGGGTAATATAACACTGCCCTAACGTGTCAAATTCTGTCCAACTTCATCTAATGCACAAATTCCTGACTGATGAACGGTGGTCCATTTTCAGAAACAAACACCTGCGGGATCCCGGGTGTCTTGAAAGAGGTGTGAAGTTTCTCCACTCTTGTCCTTGTGTTTGAGTAACTCACCCTGTGTACGGCCATCCATTTTGAATCAGCATCTACCATTATCAGGAACATCGACCCCATGAACGGACCGGCACTCTCCGTGTGCAGCCACGTCTACGGATGTCCTGGCCATTCCCAAGTGTGAAGAGTAGTAATTGGTGGTACTTCTGCCCTTGTTGATATTGTCAACACTGACCCACGGGCAAATATTCGTAGCCATACCTGGCCACCAGACATGGCAACTTGGAGGATCTTCAGTTTGCCACTCCTGGGTGGCCATGGTAAAGTTCACCATGGGATGGTGACCCTGGCTCAGGATGACACTCTTGAACCCCAAAGGCGTGTGCCATCTTCCACAGTCAGCTGCTGTCTGCCATTCCAATATGGGTGCAATTCAGGCTGTAATGGCCATTTGGATTCCCCCATCAGCACTCGCTGCTTCAATTCATTCAGGAATGGGGAATCTTACGTCCACAGCCGAATATTATTGGCTGCCACTGGGAGAGTTTTGAGAAAGTTCATGATTACCGTCTCTTCCATTGGGAATATGACAAGTGTCTGTTAATCGTAGCCAACTCAAGGCACCGACCTGAACGACTCGGCCTCCTGGAAGGTGTTCCAATCAATAATGGTAGGCGGACAGTAATAAAGCCCACAGCTGGATGTGGGCCAATATTATGGGCCGCACCGTCATGCAGGTCCTTCTGGAATTTCTTTGCCCAAACTATCACCGTAGACGAGGTGTCACAGTGGTTAGCGCTGCTGCCTCATAACGCCAGAGACGTGGGTTCAATTCCTGGCTTGGGTCATTGTCTGTGCGGAGTCTGCACATTCTCTCCGTATCTGCGTGGGTTTACTCTGGTTTCTCTGGTTGCCTCCCACTGTCTGAAAGACGTGCTGTTTAGGTGCAGTGTCCATGCTAAATTCTCCCTCAGTGTTACCCGGACAGGCACCAGTGTGTGGCGACTCGGCGATTTTCGCATTAACTTCATTGCAGTGTTAATGTAAGCCTACATTTGACACTTTATAAATGTTAAACTTCCTCTGAGTATGAATTGTTGAATATCGCTGGGAAACTTCATCGAGCTGTCAGTATAAGTGCACGTGAATAAGTTCATAATTGGAAACAACAATCCTCCTGCCAGCTTTGAAGCTAAGTCCTCGATCAGAGGGATTGGGTATTTATCCAGCTGTGAGAAACAGTTTACCGTTTGTTTACAATTTCCCAGTACAAAGTATTTGTATTCACTCTTGGGACTTGGGTGTCACTGGCCGGCCAGCACTTATTGCCCATCCCTAGTTGCCCATGTTCAGAGGACCATTAAGTGTCAACCACTTGGAGTCACATTTAGTCCTGACCACATAAGGACGACAGATTTCCTTCCCTGGGACATTGGTGAACCAGAGGTGTTTTTCCGAAAATCGACAATGCTTTTATGGTCACCAGCTGATTCTGAATTCCAGATATATTTATTCAAATTCCACCATCTGCTGTGACGGGATTCGAACCCGGATGCACAGAACTTTAGCTGAGTTTCTGTATTAATAGTGTCGTGATAAAACCACCAGTCCATCACATGCACACCCAGAGTGTACACACCCTGACTTCCGGTAACCGAGACACACCATATTATATACGTCTGCAGGGCTCCCGGATTGGACAGCATTAACTGTCTCATACAGGGACCTCATATTGCAATAACTCCACCTGATGGTTATCGTTAAAGTCATTAAGTATGTCTCTCTCTCTCTGTCTCTTTCTGTCTTTCTGTGCATGCCTCTCTCTGTATCTCTCACTCACTCTCTCTCTCTCTCTCTGCCTGTTTCTCTGTGTCTCTTACTGTCTCTCTGCATCTCCCTCATTCACCTCTTTACACTCTTCCTCCGTGTCTCCTCCTCCCTCTCAGTCTCACTCTCCTCCTCCCTCTCCTTTTCTGTCACCCTTTTCTTATTTCTCTGTCTTTCTCTCTCTCTACCTCGCTCTGTCTTTTGCTCTTGCTGTGTCCATTGTATTCATTCAGTCTCACTGTTTCAAATTCGCTGACGCTCTCTGTCTCTGTTTCTCTCTGCCTCTCTTTCTATCTCCCTTTCCGTTTTAGTCTCCCTCTCTCGTTACATCCTTCCATCTGTCTCCCTTTCTCATTCCCTGTCCATCTCCCTCCCCATTTCCCCCAATCTCTATCCCTGTTTTTCTCGCTCTGGGAGAGTCCCTATCTGTCTCTGTTCTTTCTCTCTCTCTCTCTCTCTCGCTCTCTCTGTTTCTCTCCCTGTATCTGTTAGAAACTCTTTCAAACTGTGTCACGCTCCATGTATTTGTACCCTTCCCTCTCTCTGTCAACCTCCGTCTCTCTATCACTCCCAGTTTTGCTCTCACTGCCCTCTCTCTCTCTCTTTATCTGTCACTCTCTCTGTCTCTGTGAGGCTGTTTGTTATTTATATTTGAAAGTCCAATAGGAAGATTCAGGGGTCTTGTAGCTGTAGTTTCCTCTCAGGGTCTAATGAGTTGAAGAATTGCAGTAAGGGGAGCTTTCAGCAGATTGATTAGCTGCTGCCTGAAGTGAGTCTGTGTCACAGCATAAATGGCAGTGTTTGTACAACAACTTGTGAGTTGCAACATGAAACCAAGTTCCATAACATAGTAATCTAACCATACCGACCCAAAGCCCAAATAATACATCCGACTCCATATTGAAAAAACCATTAATGTCGACCATAAGAGGATGAAATTGGCTGAGATAACAAACAGTAAAATGATGGATTTCCTGCGACTCTCCATCTCAGGGTCTCTGGGATTCTCCCCACTGCTGTGAGTCCGCAGTCTCCTGCGGGCTCTGCTGCTCATTAAAATGTGTCTGACGGTGAAAACGTTGAGCAGCAGAATCAGGACGAACGGGACAGTCGGGGTTAGAATGTTGTGGAGGAACTCGATTGTTGTCCAGACCGGAGATTCCATCACATCCATTGTGACCTCACAAAACCAGGGGACGTTCACCAGCGAATATTCATTTAATAACATAAAATACCAGAAGATGTTCTTTAAACAGCTCAGCACCGTCACTGTTCCCAGAACCACAGCCGCCGATTTCTCACTGCAATATTTACTCTTCAGCTTGGGGCAGCAAATGGCCACAAATCGATCAAAGGTGAAAGTGACGGTGAACCAGACAGAACAGTCAGTGGCTGCATAAAGCAGGACGGCGTGGATGTTACACACGGGGACCCAGTACAGGAAAACAAACTGTTCCCAATAAAGAATGGGAATGTGTCTGAATATCAGGTCGAGGATAACGACCAGCAGATCCCCCGCTGACATGGCCACCAGGGAACGAGTCACACATTTGGACAGACCACAGTTTCTGCTCGTCAGAGTCACAATTGTGATTATGTTCACTGTCAGGAAGGGAAATAAAGAATAAAATTAGACAGGATTCAGGGAAAGAAGTTACCATTTGGACTGAGGATGGGTTAAAATAAAAAAGAATGGACACACATAAAATCACTGAAATATGTTTTTAAAAATCCAGCACGTCTTTTGCAGTGTGAGAGGAAAGTGGAGCATCCGGAGGAAACCCACACAGACACGGGGAGAAGGTCCAAACTCCACACAGACAGTGACCCAAGCCTGGAATTGAACCCAGGTCCCTGACGCTGTGAATCAGCAGTGCTAACCACTGTGTCACCGTGCTGCTCCATGGTAGCAACACAGTGGTCTACATTTGGGAGAGAGAATTCCGGAGAGTCCACAACATTGACCCTCACTCAGCTACAAGGATGAGGGAGTAAACCCTCTCAGAAAATCCAGACTGGAGTCCTGTAGATGGTAATCTGTCGTCTCTCAGACAGTTTACTGACAATCCCTGCAACAGAGCTGGGACCAAAGAGGGCTGGTTTGACCCTTGCCTCTGGACAATACTAACAATTGGCAGAGGGAGATCCTGATGCCTTGACAGCACAGAATCTCTATTATATTTACACAGAACTGTACCCTGGAGAGGAGATCAAAGCATTGTGGCCACTGTAAGCACAACACAGGAAATAATAGTAATCTCACACTCAATTGGCACAGAACACAACTTCCAGTGTTTGCTCTGAAGAGTGGGAGAAAGCTTCAGGGTTCAGCGAATCGCTATCGTCCATAATACTCAGTGCGATTACTGCTGTCCCACGTTGGTCTACTGGACCAGTGCAGCTGCATCAGTCCTCTCTCGGCAGGAAGGATGCCAATCTATGCACCAGGTAAAACTCAAACAAAGGCCAGTACCAAAGGAAAAGCCAAGCAGGCTGCCTTAATGCCTATCGTCCGGTGACTCTGATGTCCAATATTATGAAATGCATCAAAAGGTTAGTCATGGCATGAATCAGTTCCGGCTTCCCAGATTGCCTGGATCCACGACAGTTCACCGACATCCACAACAGGTCCACAATGCCATCTCCCTGGCCGGACAGTGAACCCTGGAACACAGACTCGTGTTTATCAACTACAGCTCAGCCTGCAACACCATTAGTGCTAGGAAACCCATGTCCAAAGTCCGTGGCCCTGGGCTTGGCTCCTGCCTCTGCAATAGGATCCTCAACTTCCTAATCCATAGAGAGCAAAATTAAGGACAATCAACAACATCTCCTTCACAATCATCCTGAACAGCCGTGCCGCGTAAGGCTGCGTCCTCAGCCCCTTACTATACTCCTTATACACTGGTGACTGTGTGGCCAAATTCCCCTCCAACTCGATTTCCAAGTTTGCTGATGACACCTGCAGTGGGTCGGAGGAAGAGACAGAGAATCTGGTGAACTGGGGCATCAACAATAATCTCTTCCTCAATGTCAACAAAGCAAATTGACTTCTGGAAGCCTAGTGGAGTACATGCCCCGGTCTACATCAATGGGATGAAGTTGACATAGTCGAGAGCTTCACGTTTTAGGGTCCACATCACGAAAAACCTTTCCTGGTTCCTCCATGATGTCCCTATAATTAAAAAAGTCTCCGAACGCCTCTATTTTCTCAGAGGTTTACGGACATTTGGCATGTCAGCTGCGACTCTCACCAACTTTTACAGATGCACCATAAATAACATTCTAGCTTGGTATGGCTCCTGCTCTGTCCAAGACTGCGAGAAACTTCAAAGCTTGGAGAATGCAGACCAGTCCATCACTCAAACCAACCTCCCACTCATAAACTCTGTCTAAACCTCCCATTACCTTGCAAAAGTAACCAGCCTAATTCAGGAATAGCGCACCACGGACATCAACTTTTCCCACTTGTTCCATCAGAGAAAAAGATAAAAAATGTGTGAGGACATAGACCAACCGACTCATAGAATCACTACAGTGCAGAAGGGGGCCATTTGACCCATCGAGTCTACACCGACAACAATCCCACCCAGGCCCTATCCCCAAAGTCCCACATATGTAGCCTGCTAATCCCCCAAACATACATATCCCAGGACGCTAATGGGCAGTTAACATGGCCAATCAACCCAACCTGCACATTTTGGACTGTGGGTGAAAACCGCAGCATCCGGAGCAAACCCATGCCGACACGGGTAGAATGTGCAAATTCCACACAGACAGTGATCCAAGCCAGGAATCGAACTCAGGTTCCTATGAGACAGCAGCGCTGACCATTGTGCCACCATGCTGCCAACTCAGGAACAGCTTCTCTGCTGCCATCAGACGTTTGAATGGACCCACATTGCATTAAGATGATCTTTTACTACATCCTAGCTATGACTGCAACATTACATTCTGCCCTCTCTCCCTCTCTATGTCCAGTATGCTTTGTCTGTATGGCACTCAAGCAACAACACTTTTCACTGTATATACAATGTTATGAAATGCATCAAAAGGTTAGTCATGGCATGAATCAATTCCGGCCTCCCAGATTGCCTGGATACACTACAGTTCATCTACCTCCCCAACAGGTCCACAGACACCATCTCCCTGGCCCAACACTGAACTCTGTAACCCTGAACATAGAGAAGGAGAGAGTGCAGAATGTAATGTTGGACTCAGAGCGAGGGTGTAGAATAAGATCATCTGAATGCGATGTGGGCCCATTAAAACGTCAGATGGCAGCAGAGAAGAAGCTGTTCCTGAGTTGGCAGCATGGTGGCACAATGGTTCGCACTGCTGTCTCACAGGGACCTGAGTTCGATTCCCGGCTTGGATCACATATTTATTATATGTGAAAATAATAAACCAAATCAATTCAAATCAAATCAGTCTTTCGCATCTCAAGCTGAAACATCAGCACGATGTGCCCTGGCCTTACCAATGAACTTATGCAGGTTGATGATGTACACGGGACGGCTGTGATCGAGACTGAATTTACAAGGCTGAATGTGGACATTGGGGAGCTGCGAGAAACTGGACTTGCTCACAGTGGATTCTTTCCAGAGGAACACCCCACGTTCTTGTAATAGGAGAAATCCCAACAGGCGAGATGTGAGAATGGAACAACGTTTTAAAAAGAAGCTTCACTGGTGCTGATGGAATCCCAGGAATTGAAATGGGATCCCTGATGCTGTGAGGCAGCAGTGCTAACCACTGTGCTATACTGCCATCCTGCAAGGTGCCCTGGAGATATCCAAGATCACGGCCAGGACACCATCATCACCATATCCGTGTTCGGGAAATGATTGGAAAACAATCTGAGGGACAGTATTAATCTCCACTTCGAGAGGTAAGGATTTATGAACAATAATCAGCATTCCCTTGACAGGGGGAGATCATGTCTAAAAATTCGCTGGAATAGATTGAGGAGGTGACTGGATGAGGAGATGAGGGAAGTGCAGTCGATGTAGTCTACGTGTTCTTCAGAAAAGCTTTTGACAAATATGGAAGACTGAACAAGGAAGTGATTCCGACTGGAACCAGGTCAATTTGGTAAATTATATTCAAAATGGCTGAGTGGCAGAGGGTGATGGTGGAAGGTTGTTTTTGTGACTGCAAGCCTGTGTTCAGTGGGGTTCCACAGGGATCAATGCTGGGTCCCTTGCTCTTTGTAGTGTACATTGATGGTCGAGACATGAATGTGTGAGGTGTGATCAGTAAGTTTGCAGATGATACAAAAATTGGTGGGGTGGTAAATATTGAGGAGGAAAGCCTTAGATTACAGGAATCACAGAATCCTACAGTGCAGAAGGAGGCCATTCAGCCCATCGAGTCTGCACTGAGCACAATCCCAACCAGGCGATATCCCCTGAACCCCATGCATTTACCCAAGCAATTATCCCTGACAGTAAGTCCAGTATATCCTGGCCAATCCACCTAACCCACAAGTCTTCCGACTGTGGGCGGAAACTGGAGCACCCAGAGGAAACCCATGCAGACACGTGGAGAATGTGCAAACTCCACACAGATGTGGTCCAAGCCAGAAATCGAACACACGTCCCTGGCGCTGTGGGGCAGCAGTGCTAACCACTGTGCCACCGTGCTGAGGATACTGAAAGGCTGGGCAAATGGGCAAATGTAATTTACACCTGACGAATGTGAGGCCATGCATTTGGGACGACTATCCGGGCAAGGAAATGTACCATGTCCGGTCGAGTCTGAGGAAGTGCAGAGGACCAGAATGAATTTGGGGTGCATATATGTGGATCCCTAAAAGCAGCAAGACAGGTCGATGAGGTGGTGAAGACGACATGTAGGATACTTGCCTTTAAAGCCGCAGCACAGAATATAAGAGCTGGGAGGTGATGATGGAAGTTTATAAAACGCTGATTAGACCAGAGCAAGAGAACTGTGTACAGCTCCGGTCATCACACTACAGGAAGGATGTGATTACACTGGAGACGGTGGAGAGGAGATTCACCAGGATGCTGCCTGGGCTGGAGAGTTTCAGCTATGAGGAGAGGCTGGTTAGGCTGGGTTTTTTACCTTAGAGCAGAGACGGCTGGAGGTGGAGTGGGTGTAGTGGGTGGTGATGGGGAACGCTTTCAGGTGGGGGCCGGGTGGGGGTGGGGGACTGAGTGATATGAACAAAATTATGTGGCACACGGATAGGAAGAAACCTTTTCCCTTTAGTAGAGGTGTCAATAACCAGAGGGGCGTGGAGTTAAGGTAAAGGGCAGATTTTTGTGTGGATTTGAGGGAAAATGTTTCCATCCACAGGGTGCTGGGATCTGCAGCTCACGGCCTGAAAGGATGGTAGAAGCGGGAACAACCACAAGAGGCATTTAGATCAGCAACTCAAACGCCAGAGCATATAATTATTAAACTAGAAAGAGTGCAGAAAATATTCACTCGGATGCGACTGGGACTTGATGGACTGAGTTATAAGGAGAGGCTGGATAGACTGGGACTTTATTCTCTGGAGTGTAGGAGGCTGAGGGGTGATCTTATAGAGGTCTATAAAATAATGAGGGGCACAGATCAGCTCAATAGTCAATATCTTTTCCCAAAGGTAGGGGAGTCTAAAACTAGACGGCAGAGTTTTAAGGTGAGAGGGGAAAGATACAAAAGGGTCCAGAGCGGCAATGTTTTCACACAGAGGGCGGTGAGTGTCTGGATCGAGCTGCCAGAGGCAGTAGGAGAGGCGGGTACAATTTTATTTTTTAAAAAGCGTTTAGATAGTTAAATGGGCACGATGGGTATAGAGGGATATGGGGCAAATGTGGGCAATTGGGATTAGTTTAGGGGTTTAAAAAGAAAGGGCGGCATGCACAAGATGGGCCGAAGGGCCTGTTTCCATTCTGTAAACTCTATGACAAGGCTGTGGATCGAGTGCTGGAAAATGGGATTCGATTGGATAGGTGTTTGATGACCAGTTCAGACATAATGGTCGAATGGCCTCATTTTGTGCTGTTAAAACTCGATGGCTGTTAGGCCACCCACAGCAGTGGCCCCATCACTTGCAGCTCTCACAGCGCTGGCTGGGATACCGACCACCTCCCAAACCTATCTGGTTGCAAATGCACAATTGCAGCCAGCAGTGAGCTGCCTGGTCTGAGAGAGACATCTGTCAGCTCTCTGCTGCTGCAGCTCGCTTCAACACAGCAGCTGCCCCCAGGTAGTCCAGGGGTCCTCAGCACTTTCTGAGCAGCCCCCGACCAGATATAGACCCAGCCCCCGCCCCACCACCTGGTCCAATCACCCGACATTCCCCCACAGCAATTGCATGCAGAGTGTCAGCAGGGCACCTCTCCCTAACCCACTGTGCATGCAGAGAGACAGCGAGACCCCCTCCCTACCCCACTGTGCATGCAGAGAGGCAGCGAGACCCCCTCCCTACCCCACTGTGCATGCAGAGAGGCAGCGAGACCCCCTCCCTGCCCCACTGTGCATGCAGAGAGGCAGCAACACCCCTCCCTACCCCACTGTGCATGCAGAGAAGCAGCGAGACCACCCCACCCTACCCCACTGTCCATGCACTGAGGCAGCGAGACCCCCCTATCTACCCCACTGTGCATGCAGAGAGGCAGCAAGACCCCCTCCCTACCCCACTGTGCATGCAGAGATGCAGCGAGACCCCCTCCCTACCCCACTGTGCATGCAGAGAGGCAGCGAGACCCCCCACCCTGCCCCACTGTCCATGCACTGAGTCAGCGAGACCCCCTCCCTACCCCACTGTGCATGCACAGAAGCAGCAAGACCCCCCTCCCTACCCCACTGTGCATGCAGAGAGGCAGCGAGACCCCCTCCCTACCCCACTGTGCATGCAGAGAGGCAGCGAGGCCCCCTCCCTGCCCCACTGTGCATGCAGAGAGGCAGCGAGACCCCCTCCCTACCCCAATGGGCATGCAGAGAGGCAGTGATGCCCCCCTCCCTACCAACACCAATCACGTGCAGACTGGCAGCGGGGACCACTCCACCCCACAGACAGCGGGCAGAGTGGTAACGGGACCCTCTCCGACGCAGCAACTACGTTCAGAGTCGGCCCCGCTACCTTCAGGCTCCGCCCCTGTAGACCCCACCACCTCATGCCCCACTCCCTGGTACTGCCCGGTGGGCATTGCCCAAGGGGCACCTACCTTTGCCCTCGACCGCCCCGTGTCCTCAATGGCCTTCAGTTCTCCCGGCGAGGTCATCATGACTCGTCCTCATACATGTGGCCAGCTGTTTTCCTCACCGGACCCAACCTCTCCCGGTGAGGCTGCAAAGGCAAGTGTGGCGCACAATTCCATCCCAGGCTCGCTAATTTCATTTAAATTTGTTTAAAAATAAATTGAAATAATTTATTCAGCCTCTTGCCGGAAATGGGCAGGAGACTGAATCCGCTGTTTATCCATTGCCGGTGAAGGTTGCAAGAGGTGAGAAATGGGACGTGGACCTGAGTTCCAGGCTGTCACGCGGTTTTACTTGATCACCCCACCATCAATGGACAGGGAGTAGCTGTTATCCTGCCCCCCTATCGTGTGTGTGTTGCGTGTGTCTATATTGTCTGTACCAGTATGCATGTGTGTGTGTGCGTGTTTGTGTGTGAGCAACAGAGTACCTGACGAGTGTTCCTAAGTGTGCGTTATTCTGGAGTGTTGCAGCAATTTTGGTTCTTGAATTTGTGTGTGAGTGGGAGTAAGTGTCTAAATCTGATTGCTTCTATCAACAAATGTGTGTATTAATGTATGTGTGTTTGGGTGTGTCTATGTGTTTGTGTTCCTGTTGCTCTCGGAGAGCTTGTGGTAGCACAGGGGATAGCATTGCTGCCTCACAGCACCAGAGGTCCTGGTTCAATTGCAGGCTTGGCCACTGTCTGTGTAGATTCTGCATGTTCTCCCCATGTCTGCGTGGGTTTCCTCCGGGTGCTCTAGTTTCCTCCCACAATCTGAAAGTTGTGCTGGTTGGGTGCATTGGCCGTGCTAAATTCTCCCTCAGTGTACCTGAACAGGCGCTGGAGTGTGGTGACTCGGGGATTTTTATAGTAACTTCATTGCAATGTTAATGTTTGCATACTTGTGACACTGATGAATAAATTTCAAATTTAATGAAATATGTTTTCTCTCTGTGAGATACTGCTGTGCAGATATGACCAATAAAATTGCTTCTGTGGCCTGGTGATTGGGTGGGTGAACTGGTGTTATATGCAGAGGGTGAAAATGATTCTGTCTCAATCTTTTACGCACGGTGGAATAGTGTTTGAGGTCACATGTCTATGGAAAATCACAGCACTCAGAAGACATCCCAGCCCATAGACCCTGAGACAATTGTCAGTGGCTGAAAGAATTAATAACCGGATACAGAGATTCAACAAGAGCAGCAAACCCAGTACAGGAAATGACAAGAAAATCAATACAGTTAAACAGCCTTTCTAGAATTAGGAACTGGACACAGGGGACGGGACTTTCCAGCCTCACTCTTCCCCAAGCTGCAAAATCCCACCCGTGTTCAACAGACCTTCCCATTCTCCGCCCCTCGCCTGCTCCGATTCCCGTGGCGGTCGGGCCGGTCCAATTCCAGCCAGAGACTTACCCGGAACACCAACAATCGCCAGGAGGGGATAGTAAAAACATTGAATCACGTTCAGTAGATATTCAAACCGAAAAGCTGATGTCATCCAATAATAATCAGCAGTAAACTGAGAAATCCAATCGAATAAACTCCTGTCCCTGGTTGGAACATTCCGGTTCATTGTTCCCAGATTCTGATCCAATGTCGAAACATTCCAATCCATTGTTCCCAGATTCTGATCCATTGTTGGAAGATTACAATCCATTGTTCCCAGATTCTGATCCATTGTTGGAAGATCCCGGTTCATTGTTCTCAGATTCTAGAGAGCACAGGTTTGAGGTGAGGCGGGAGAGATACAAAAGTGTCCAGAGGGGCAATGTTTTCACACAGAGGGTGGTGAGTGTCTGGAACAAGCTGCCAGATGTAGGAGTAGAGGCGGGTCCAATTTTGTCTTTTAAAAAGCATTTAGATAGTTACATGGGTACAGAAGGATATGGGCCAAATGCGGGCAATTGGGGTTAGTTTATGAGTTTTTAAAAAAGGGTGGCATGGACAAGTTGGGCCGAATGGCCTGTTTCCCTGCTGTGAACCTCTATGACTCTCTGACTCTGTTCTGATCCATTGTTGGAAGACTCAAATCCATTGTTCCCAGATTCTGATCTCTCCTCTCCCTCCCTCTCTCTCCACAGCCGCTGATCTCTGTTACTGTCGGAGTTGCCGCTCCCGCTGACTCAATGGGACAACACATTGAACGGAATCCCTTATTAATAGAAGAGGGAAATCCCTCCAGGCACACTAATCGAATCCATGGAGACTCACATCAATTCCAGTCACTGAACAAACAGCTTCACTTAACCCCCTTCAATCCAACACTTTTTATACCCAACGTAGAACAGTTACAGCCTCGATGGGGTGTTGAGGGTCAGGGAGGGATGGAAAGTTGGAAATAATGTAGGGTCAATATGAATTCGATACAGCAGAGATCACTCTGCCAGCGTTAATTTTGAGACGACGAGAATACAAAAGCAGGGGTGTACTGCTGAGGGGTTATAAGACACTGGTCTGACCGCATTCACAATATTGTCAGCAATTTTGGTCCCCGTATCTAAGGAAGGATGTGCTGGCCTTGGAGAGGGTCCAGAGCAGGTTCACAAGAATGATCCGGGGAATGAAAGACTTGACGCATGAGGAGCGTCTGAGGACTGGGGGTCCACACTCGATGCAGTTTGGAAGTATGAGGAAGGGGATAACATTGAAACTTACAGAATAATGAAAGGCCTGGATAGAGTGCACTTGGGGAAGATGTTTCCATTAGTTGGGGAGACTTGGACCCGAGGGCACAGACTCAGAGGGAAGGGATGGCCCTTTAGAAATGTGATGTGGAGATGGCGGTGTTGGACTGGGGTGTGCGCAGTAAGAAGTTTCACAACACCAGTTTCCCACTCACCTGATGAAGGAGCAGTGCTCCGAACGCTCGTGATTCCAAATAAAGCTGTGGGACTTTAACCTGCTGTTGTGAGACGTCTTACTTCAGAACTGAGACGAGGAGGAATTTCTTCAGCCAGAGGGTGGTGAATCTGTGGAATTCATTGCCACACAAGGCTGTGGAGGCCAGATCATTGAATGTATTTAATAAAGAGATAAATTGGTTCTTGACTGGTACAGCGATCAAGTGTTACGGGGAGAAAGCAGGAGAATGGGTTTGAGAAACTTATCAGCCAGAATTGAATGGTGGAGCCAGCTTGACGGGCCGAATGGCCTCATTCTGCTCTTATATCTTATTGTCTGATGGGTATCATGGTCGTGGTTCTTCGATGAAGTTAACGTCAATCAGGGTTGATATAGTCTGCTTAATCCAGGTTGTAGCAGATCTTATGTACAGCTCATGAACAGAACAATCTTAGTATAGGACTTCACCCGGATCAATCTCTCAGCATTACGTACAGTACAGTCTTAGCTCGAGTCATCAGATAGAACTATCTCTCAGTGTTATGTACAGTACAATCTGAGGCTTCAGGTAGAACTATCTCTCAGTGTTATGTACAGTACAATCTGAGGCTTCAGATAGAACTATCTCTCAGTGTTATGTACAGTACAATCTGAGGCTTCAGGTAGAACTATCTCTCTGTGTTATGTACAGTACAATCTGAGGCTTCAGATAGAACTATCTCTCAGTGTTATGTACAGTACAATCTGAGGCTTCAGGTAGAACTATCTCTCTGTGTTATGTACAGTACAATCTGAGGCTTCAGATAGAACTATCTCTGTGTTACGTACAGTACAAAATGAGGCTTCAGATAGAACTATCTCTCAGTGTTATGTACAGTACAATCTGAGGCTTCAGATAGAACTATCTCTCAGTGTTACGTACAGTACAATCTGAGGCTTCAGATAGAACTATCTCTCAGCGTTATGTACAGTACAACCTGAGGCTTCAGATAGAACTATCTCTCAGTGTTATGTACAGTACAATCTGAGGCTTCAGATAGAACTATCTCTCAGTGTTACGTACAGTACAATCTGAGGCTTCAGATAGAACTATCTCTCAGTGTTATGTACAGTACCATCTGAGGCTTCAGATAGAACTATCTCTCAGTGTTATGAACGGTACAATCTGAGGCTTCAGATAGAACTATCTCTCAGCGTTATGTACAGTACAATCTGAGGCTTCAGATAGAACTATCTCTGTGTTACGTACAGTACAAAATGAGGCTTCAGATAGAACTATCTCTTAGTGTTATGTACAGTACAATCTGAGGCTTCAGATAGAACTATCTCTCAGTGTTACGTACAGTACAATCTGAGGCTTCAGATAGAACTATCTCTCAGCGTTATGTACAGTACAACCTGAGGCTTCAGATAGAACTATCTCTCAGTGTTACGTACAGTACAATCTGAGGCTTCAGATAGAAATATCTCTGTGTGTTACGTACAGTACAATCTGAGGCTTCAGATAGAACTATCTCTCAGTGTTATGTACAGTACAATCTGAGGCTTCAGATAGAACTATCTCTCAGTGTTATGTACAGTACAATCTTTGGCTTCAGATAGAACTACCTCTGTGTGTTATGGACAGTACAATCTGAGGCTTCAGATAGAACTATCTCTCAGTGTTATGTACAGTACAACCTGAGGCCTCAGATAGAACTATCTCTCAGTGTTATGTACAGTACAATCTGAGGCTTCAGATAGAACTATCTCTCAGTGATATGTACAGTGCAATCTTAGGCTTCAGATAGAACTATCTCTCAGTGTTATGTACAGTACAATCTGAGGCTTCAGATAGAACTATCTCTCTGTGTTATGTACTGTACAATCTGAGGCTTCAGATAGAACTATCTCTGTGTTACGTACAGTACAATCAGAGGCTTCAGATAGAACTATCTCTCAGTGTTATCTACAGTACAATCTGAGGCTTCAGATAGAACTATCACTCAGTGTTATGTACGGTACAATCTGAGGCTTCAGAAAGAACTATCTCTCAGTATTATGTACAGTACAATCTGAGGCTTCAGATAAAACTATCTCTCAGTGTTATGTACAGTACAATCTGAGGCTTCAGATAGAACTATCTCTCAGTATTATGTACAGTACAATCTGAGGCTTCAGATAGAACTATCTCTCAGTGTTATGTACAGTACAATCTGAGGCTTCAGATAGAACTATCTCTCAGTGGTGTGTAAGGTACAATCTGAGGCTTCAGATAGAACTATCTCTCAGTGTTATGTACAGAGGAACCTGATCAAGAAGCTTCACATCAAACTTTCTCAGCGTTTTCTCTTGTGAGGTTGTAAGAAGGCAAGGGTGAGTTGAGGAGTGTGTGGGAGAAGGACACGGGGCCACCTGAACAGAGTCAGAAGCACATTGAGGTGAGTTTGAGGGGGGGACACGGGACATCGGGACAGACAGTCAGCACCTTGAGGAGAGTGTGAGAGGGGGAAACTGGGATACTGGGACAGACAGTCAGCACCTTGAGGAGAGTGTGAGAGGGGGGCACTGGGACACCGGGACAGTCAGCAGCTTGAGGAGAGTGTGAGAGGGACACTGGGACACCGGGACAGACAGTCAGCACCTTGAGTAGAGTGTGAGAGGGACACCAGCACAGACAGTCAGCACCTTGAGGAGAGTGTGAGAGGGACACCAGCACAGACAGTCAGCACCTTGAGGAGAGTGTGAGAGGGACACCAGCACAGACAGTCAGCACCTTGAGGAGAGTGTGAGAGGGACACCAGCACAGACAGTCAGCACCTTGAGGAGAGTGTGAGAGGGACACCAGCACAGACAGTCAGCACCTTGAGGAGAGTGTGAGAGGGACACCAGCACAGACAGTCAGCACCTTGAGGAGAGTGTGAGAGGGACACCAGCACAGACAGTCAGCACCTTGAGGAGAGTGTGAGAGGGACACCAGCACAGACAGTCAGCACCTTGAGGAGAGTGTGAGAGGGACACCAGCACAGACAGTCAGCACCTTGAGGAGAGTGTGAGAGGGACTCTGGGACACCGGGACAGACAGTCAGCACCTTGAGTAGAGTGTGAGAGGGACACTGGGACACCGGGACAGTCAGCACCTTGAGGAGAGTGTGCGCGGGACACTGGGACACTGGGACAGACAGTCCGCACCTTGAGGAGAGTGTGAGAGGGACACCGGGACAGACAGTCAGCACCTTGAGGAGAGTGTGAGAGGGACACTGGGACAGACAGTCAGCACCTTGAGGAGAGTGTGAGAGGGACACTGGGACACCGGGACAGAAAGTCAGCACCTTGAGGAGAGTGTGCGTGGGACACTGGGACACTGGAACAGACAGACAGCACCTTGAGGAGAGTGTGAGAGGGACACTAGGACACCGGGACAGACAGTCAGCACCTTGAGGAGAGTGTGAGAGCGACACTGGGAGACTGGGACAGACAGTCAGCACCTTGAGGAGAGTGTGAGAGGGACATTGGAACAGACAGTCAGCACCTTGAGGAGAGTGTGCGCGGGACACTGGGACACAGGGACAGACAGTCAGCACCTTGAGGAGAGTGTGAGAGGGACACTGGGACTGACAGTCAGCACCTTGAGGAGAGTGTGAGAGGGACACTGGGACAGACAGTCAGCACCTTGAGGAGAGTGTGAGAGGGACACTGGGACACGGGGAAAGACAGTTGGCACCATGAGGAGAGTGTGAGAGGGACACTGGGACACCGGGACAGACAGTCAGCACCTTGAGGAGAGTGTGAGAGGGGGGACACTGGGACACCGGGACAGATAGTCAGCACCTTGAGGAGAGTGTGAGAGGGACACTGCGACACCGGGACAGACAGTCAGCACCTTGAGGAGAGTGTGAGAGGGACACTGCGACACCGGGACAGACAGTCAGCACCTTGAGGAGAGTGTGAGAGGGACACTGGGACAGACAGTCAGCACCTTGAGGAGAGTGTGAGAGGGACACTGGGACACCGGGACAGTCAGCACCTTGAGGAGAGTGTGAGAGGGACACTGGGACACCGGAACAGACACTCAGCACCTTGAGGAGAGTGTGAGTGGGACACCGGGACAGACAGTCAGCCTCTTGAGTAGAGTGTGAGAGGAACACTGGGACACCGGGACAGTCAGCACTTTGAGGAGAGTGTGAGAGGGGGACACTGGGACAGACAGTCAGCATCTTGAGGAGAGTGTGAGAGGGACAATGGGACACCGGTACAGTCAGCACCTTGAGGAGAGTGTGCGCGGGACACTAGGACACTGGGACAGACAGTCAGCACCTTGAGGAGAGTGTGAGATGGGGACACTGGGACAGACAGTCAGCACCTTGAGGAGAGTGTGCGAGGGGGACACTGGGACACTGGGACAGACAGTCAGCACCATGAGGAGAGTGTGAGAGGGGGGACACTGGGACAGACAGTCAGCACCTTGAGGAGGGTGTGAGAGGGGGACACTGGGACACCGGGACAGTCAGAACCTTGAGGAGAGTGTGAGAGGGGCACTGGGACACCGGGACAGACAGTCAGCACCTTGAGGAGAGTGTGAGAGGGACACTGGGACACTGGGACAGACAGTCAGCACCTTGAGGAGAGTGTGCGAGGGACACTGGGACACCGGGACAGACAGTCAGCACCTTGAGGAGAGTGTGAGAGGGGGACACCGGGACAGACAGTCAGCACCTTGAGGAGAGTGTGACAGGGGGACACTGGGACATCGGGACAGACAGCACCTTGAGGAGAGTGTGAGAGGGACACTGGGACACTGGGACAGACAGTCAGCACCTTGAGGAGAGTGTGAGATGGGGACACTGGGACAGACAGTCAGCACCTTGAGGAGAGTGTGCGAGGGGGACACTGGGACACCGGGACAGACAGTCAGCACCTTGAGGAGAGTGTGAGAGGGACACTGGGACACTGGGACAGACAGTCAGCACCTTGAGGAGAGGGTGCGAGGGGGACACTGGGACACCGGGACAGACAGTCAGCACCTTGAGGAGAGTGTGAGAGGGGGACACCGGGACAGACAGTCAGCACCTTGAGGAGAGTGTGACAGGGGGACGCTGGGACACCGGGACAGACAGCACCTTGAGGAGAGTGTGAGAGGGACACTGGGACAGGCAGTCAGCACCTTGAGGAGAGTGTGAGAGGGACACTGGGACAGGCAGTCAGCACCTTGAGGAGAGTGTGAGAGGGACACTGGGACACTGGGACAGACAGTCAGCACCTTGAGGAGAGTGTGAGAGGGACACTGGGACAGGCAGTCAGCACCTTGAGGAGAGTGTGAGAGGGGGACACTGGGACAGACAGTCAGCACCTTGAGGAGAGTGTGAGATGGGGACATAGAGGATTGAAGCTACTGGTAGAGTTGTACAGCACTGGGGTCGAGACTGTTTGTTTCTGTCCCGTGGGACAGTCAGCACCTTGAGGAGAGTGGGAGAGGGAGACACTGGGACACCGGGACAGACAGTCAGCACCTTGAGGAGAGTGTGAGAGGGACACCGGGACAGACAGTCAGCACCTTGAGGAGTGTGGGAGAGGGGGACACTGGGACACCGCGACAGACAGTCAGCACCTTGAGGAGAGTGTGAGATGGGGACACTGGGACAGTGGGACAGACAGTCAGCACCTTGAGGAGAGTGTGAGATGCGGACATAGAGGATTGAACCTACTGGTAGAGTTGTACAGCACTGGGATCGAGACTGTTTGTTTATGTCCTGTGGTTCTGAGGATTCTCTTCAATATCGACTCCACAGTCAGGTGTCAGGGACACAACTCTTTATTCCGTCTGTTCACACAACACTCCAAATATTGACTGCCCAATCTGGGAGGATCCCAACAGCTCACCCCACACCTGAGATCACATGGCCCGTTCACTTAAAGAAAGCCCCAACATATGTAACACTCTCCCATGTAAGTAACACCTCCCCACCCCACCACCCCACCCCGACACCCGCCGGTACAGCAACAGCATTTGAAACCATTTGCGAACATTTTTCTCTATTCACTTCAGGCTTGGTGCAGAATCCACAGCTTATTTACAATATAATACATCCCATAGTTCATTCCTGATCCTTATGTCCATCTCACATAGACCTGATCAGGGGGAGTGACAACCCCTTAGGAGTTGATGCCTGGGGATTGGAGCCAGTTTTAAGATCCTCTCTGGTGAGTGAAGCCTTGATGAACCCACCAACGTTTGATCGTCTTCCTGCCGGTCGTCAGTAATCAATGTCGAGTTCCCTGTCCCCTCCATCAGCGGAGGAGTTGTTGATACTAGGCCTCCCTGGCCTCCCACATAATAGAACAGAGAATTTAGAAGGTGGCAGGAATCTAACCTCAGGCAGAGCAAAAAAAAGGTGACAGGAATGAGAAGGGAGGTGGTCAGTGCGGGACTGAGAGTGTTGTACCTCAATGCGGGACTGAGGGTGTTGGACCTCAATGCGTGCAGTATATCAATCAAGGTAAATGAGGTTGTTGCGCACATTGAAATTGGCCGGTCCGATGTTGTGGGCATCACAGAGACGTGGCTGCAAGGGGATCAGGGCTGGGATCTAAATATCCAAGGATAGGTGTCTTATTGGAAGGACAGGCAGATGGGCAAAGGAGGCGGGGTTGCATTGTTCGTAAGGAATGGCGTTAAATCAATAGCAAGAAGCGGTACAGGATCAGAAGGCAGAGAAACTCTGTGGGTAGAGTTGAGGAGAAACAATGGTAAAAAGACCCTGATGGGAGTTATGTACAGGTCTCCAAGCAGTAGTCAGGATGAGGGGCAGAAAATAAATCTGGATGTAGAAAAGGCACATAAAAAGGCAATATTACAATAATTATGGGGGACTTCAATATGCAGGTGGCCTGGGAAAATCCGGTAGGTCGTGGGTCCCAAGAAAAGGAATTTGTGGAATGTCTAAGAGATGCTTTTTTGGAGCAGCTTGTGACAGAGCCGACTGGGGAAACGGGAATTCTGGAGTTGGTGATGTGTAATGAGGCAGATTTGATGAGGGAACTTAAGGTGAAGTGACCCTGAGAGAGCAGTGACCACAATATGATAGAATTTACCCTGCAGTTTGAGAGGGAGAAACTGGAATCAGATGCAAGAATATGACAATTAAATAAAGGTAACTGCAAAGACATGAGGGAGGAGCTGGCCAGAGTTGATTGGAAAGGGAGCCGAGCAGGGGAGACAGTGGAACGACAATTACAGGAGTTTTCCAGGGTGGGTGGGTTATTCGGGAGGCACAACAGAAATTCATCACAAGGAGGAGGAAACCTGCTAAAGAGAGGACGAAGCTTCCATGGCTGACTAGGAAAGGAAAGGACAGCATCAAAGCAAAAGAATCACTGGAGGCAGGGAGGGTACCAGAGGACTGGACATTAGCTGATGTAACAGCGCTGTTTAAGAAGGGAGGGAGGCAGCAGATGGGAAATTATAGGCCGGTTAGACTGACTTCCTTCATTGGCAAGATTTTAGAGTCCATTATTAAAGATGAGATCGCAGAGTACTTGGAAGTGCATGATAAAGTAGGACTGAGTCAGCACGGCTTTGTCAAGGGGAGCTCATGTCTGACAAATCTGTTAGAGTTCTTTGAGGAGGTAACAAGGAAGTTAGATAAAGGAGAACCAGTGGCCCTGATTTATTTGGATTTCCAAAAGGCCTTTGACGAGGTGCCACATCGGAGACTTTTAAATAAGTTAGGTGCCCGTGGTTTTAAGGGTAAGAATCTGACATGGATAGAGGATTGGTTGACTGGCAGAAGGCAGAGAGTGGGGATAAACGGGTCTTTTTCAGGATGGCAGCCGGTGACTAGTGGTGTGCCTCAAGGGTCGGTGCTGGGACCACAACTTTTCACAATAAACATTAACGATTTGGAAGAACGAAATGAAGCCACTGTTGCCAAGTTTGCAGATGATGGAAAGATATGCAGAGGGAGAGATAGTATTGAGGAAGCAGTGGGACTGCACAAGGACTTGGATAGGCTGGGAGAGTGGGCAAAGAAGTGGCAGATGGAATATAACGTGGAAAAGTGTGAGATTATAAACATTGGAAGGAGGAATGGAGGCATAGACTATTTTCTAATTGGGGAAATGCTCAGGCAATCAGAAGCACTAAGGGACCAGGGAGTCCTTGTTCAAGATTCTCTTAAGGTTAACGTGTAGGTTCATAGAACCATAGAAAATTACAGCTCAGAAACAGGCCTTTTGGCCCTTCTTCTCTGTGCCGAACCATTTTTTGCCTAGTCCCACTGACCTGCACTTGGACCATATCCCTCCACACCCTCTCATCCATGAACCCGTCCAAGTTTTTCTTAAATGTTCAGTTAGCAGTCAGGAAGGCAAATGCAATGTTAGCATTCATGTCGAGAGCGCTGGAATACAAGAGCAGGGATGGACTTCTAAGGCTGTATAAGGCTCTATTTGGAGTATTGTGAGTGGTTTTGGGCCCAGTATCTGAGGAAGGATCTGCTGGCCTTGGAAAGGATCCAGAGGAACTTCACAAGAATGATCCCTGGAATGAAGAGCTTGTTGTATGAGGAATGGTTGAAGACTCTGGATCTGTACTCATTGGAGTTTAGAAGGATGAGGGGGATCTTATTGAAACTTACAGGATACTGCGAGGCCTGGATATAGTGGACGTGGAGAGGATGTTTCCACTCATAGGAAAAACTAGAACCAGACGGCATAACCTCAGGCTAAAGGGACGATCCTTTAAAACGGAGATAAGGAGGAATTTCTTCAGCCAGAGAGTGGTGAATCTGTGGAATTCATTGCCACAGAGGGCTGTGGAGGCCAGGTCATTGAGTGTCTTTAAGATAGAGAAAGATAGGTTTTTGATCAATAAAGGAATCAAGGGTTATGGGGAGAAGGCAGGAGAATGGGGATGAGAATCATATCAGCCATGATTGAATGGCGGAGCAGACTCGATGGGCCGAATGGCCAAAGCCTGTTCCTCTATCTCAAGGTTTTATGAAGAGAGGTTGGATAGGCTTGGGCAGTTTTCGTTGGAGCAGAGAAGACTGAGGGGCAACCTGATAGAGGTGTTCAAGATTATGAGGAACATGGACAGAGTGGATAAGGAGCAGGGATAAACTGGGGTTGTTCTCACTGGAAAGACAGAGGATGAGGGGTGACCTAATAGAGGTGTATACAATTATGAAAGGCATAGATAGGGTGAACAGTGGGAAGCTTTTCCCCAGGTCGGTGGTGACGTTCACGAGGGGTCATAGGTTCAAGGTGAGGGGGGGGGGGGCGAGGTGGTATAACACGGATATCAGAAGGACGTATTTTACACAGAGGGTGCTGGGGCCTGGAATGCGCTGCCGACCAAGGTGGTGGAGGCGGACACACTGGGAATGTTTAAGACTTATCGAGATAGCCACATGAACGGAGAGGGAATGGTAGTTTGGACAAGGGAGTGGCGCGGGCTTGGAGGGCCGAAGGGCCTGTTCCTGTGCTGTATTGTTCTTTGTTCTTTGAGCAGCTGTTTCCCTTAGTTGAAGGATCAGTTACGAGGGACATAGGTTCAAGGTGAGGGGCAGGAGGTTTAAGGGGGAATGTGGGGAAAAACCCTTTTACCCAGAGGGTGGTGACGGTCTGGAATGTGCTGCCTGGGAAGGTAGTGAAGGTGGGTTGCCTCACATCCTCTAAAAAGTGCCTGGATGAGCACTTGGCACAGCCATACCATTCAGGGTTATGGACCAGGTGCTGGTAAACGGGATTACGTGGGCAAGTCAAGGCATTTCATGCATCGGTGCAGACTCGATGGGCCGAAGGGCCTCTTCTGCGCCGTGTGATTCTATGATTCTCTGAGTGTTGCTGAGGTCATGGAGTGGCCGGGAAGTGATGGGTTCAGGCTGGTTGTGTTGGTGGGGATCAGGTGGTGGGAGAGGCGGGTGTGAGTGGAATGTTAGAATGGAACCAATGTAACAACCAACAGAACCACATTGGATCTGTTGCAGTGACCAATGGGAACAAGCTGTGAGGGTCAGCTGACCCAGTAAACTATGTAACCAATGAGAAAATGATGTGGTGGTCAGCTGACCAGCTGACTCAGTATAAGTCAGAAGCTGCTGTGGTTTGTGGGAGCTTGGAATGGTCGAGGGTGAGGCCTCGAGTGTTGGAGTAATGAAGTTTCATTATTGAAACGTTTTGTCTGATTTACAAGTTGGAGTAAGTTTTGTTTCATTTTATTGCCCAGAACTGAAGAGTCCCTTCTGCTGGACGAACATGGAATACCGAGGGGAGTGGGGTGTTTATTTGGGGTGGGGGTGAGGGTAGGGCGTGTGGGGCTGTCCCACACGGGGCACCGTCTGCGCCTTTAAAATAAAATCCAGTTACAAGAGTTTTTTCCCCCTCCTAATGTTTTCATTGTAACTATGATCTGATGTCAGTGATTGAAATCAGTTCGTCAGATGGTAGCAGGCACAGCACAATTCTCCAGGAGAATAGGCCTTCTGGACAATCGCCGGGTAAACCCTTAACTATCAGGGGCGCAGCAAGTACGATAATACCCAGCACCCCCCCTTCCCATTACCAGACAGCACCCCCCCTACACCGCCCTCCAGCCCATGCTCCAATCCATTACTAATTAAAACTCTGTCTGTCTCCTCAAATTTACCATGTCCCAGCATCCACCGCACTCCGAGGTAATGAATTCCACAGATTCACCACCCATTGAGAGAAGTAATTTTTTTAAATCTGCTGCCCCTTTCCCGTAAGATGCCCGACATTGTTCTGCACTTTGATTCCTGATAGGCTGCTTGGGGGCGATGGGTTATTCACTCAGACATTTCCCGAAGATGCTTTTAATGTGATAATCCTTGGAAATTTAAACAGATAGTGAAAAAATCATGAAAGTTCAATGAATCCGATCACGTTGCAGAATGACAAGACTAATATAACCTGCTGCCTGGCTAATTGGATTAGCTATGCTGCCTCACAGCACCAGGGACAGAGGTTCGATTCCCGGCTTGGGTCACTGTCTGTGTGGAGTCTGCATGTTCTCCCCGTGTCTGCATGAGTTTTCTCCGGGCGCTCCGGTTTCCTTCCAAAGTCCCATAGAAGTGCTGGTTAGGTACATTGGCCATGCTAAATACTCCCTCAGTGTTAACCAAACAGGCGCCGGAGTGTAGCAACTGTGGGATTTTCACACTAACTTCATTGCAGTGTTGATGTAAGCCTACTTGTGACACGAATAAATAACCTTTATACTTATTCACTGACGCTTGAGTGTTAAACCTCCCGATACAATCAGCACTTGTTTCCACAGCAAAAACAATCCCATTCCAAGAGATACATGGGAGAGTGAACATCGAACGGCCTGTTCCTCTGCAGCACTTTTCTTTGTTCTTAAGGCATAAATATCTTTAAGCATGTTGATTTTGAAATAATTTTATCCAAGATTTAACATAAATCTGTCTTCTTCACATCAGGTTATGGATCTGACTTTTATGGTAAGAAAAACATCCTTCAGTTCAGTTCCTGTTATTCAACTCCTCCAAAACAGTCTTGGGGGCGATGGGTTATTCACTCAGACATTTCCCTAAGATGCTTTTAATGTGATAATCCTTGGAAATTTAAACACACATTAAAAAAATCATGACAGTTCAATTAATCCGATCAAATTGCAGAATGCCAAGACTAATATAATCTGCTGCCTGGCGAATTGGATTAGCTATGCTGCCTCACAGCACCAGGGACACAGGTTCGATTCCGGCTTGGGTCACTGTCTGTGCAGAGTCTGCATGTTCTCCCCATGTCTGCATGGGTTTTCTCCGGCTGCTCCGGTTTCCTCCCACAGTCTGAAAAACGTGCTGTTAGGTGGATTGGCCATGCTAAAGTGTCCTTAGTGTCCACAGATGTACTGGATAGGTGGATTAGCCTTTCTACATTGCCTCTTAGTGTCCACAGATGTGCTGGTTAGGTGGATTGGCCATTCTACATTGCCCCTCAGTGTCCACAGATGTGCGGGTTAGGTGGATTGGTCATGCTAATTGCCCCTTACTGTCCAAAGATTTGCAGCTCAGGTGAATTGGTCATGCTAAATTTAGCACTCATGCCACGATGAATCATAGAATTCTAGTGCAGAAGGAGGCCATTCAGCCCATCGAGTCTGCACCGGCCACAATCCCATCCAGGCCCTGTCCCTGTAACCCCATGCATTTACCCCAGCTCGTCTCCCTGACACTAAGGGGCAATTTAGCATGGCCAATCCACCTAACCTGCATATCTTTGGAATGTGGGAGGAAACCGGAGCACCCGGAGGAAACTTACGCAGACACGGGGAGAACGTGCAAACTCCACACAGACAGTGACCCGAGGCCAGGAATCGAACCCGGGTCCCTGGCGCTGTGACACCCCACGAAGTATCAATCTATTTCTGAATATGAAGATTTATTAATGTTGGGGGTACAGAGTGTGAGCAGAATAAGAGGATTTTCGGGCGCCTTCGTGTTGAGCTGGGCCAGAGAACGGGGGTTTAAAGATTTCAATTCAGTTTGTAAAATCTGGAAATAAGTCAGTAAAATAGCGGTGAAGTTGATGGGTTGTTGTAAAAACCTGGCCAGTTCACTGATGTACTTCGGGAGAGGTCCTTACCCAGGCTCAACTCTACGTGACTCCAGCCCCACACCAATGTGGTTGACTCAACTGTCCTCTGAAGTGACTGAGTAAGCCCTGTGCTTGTAAGAAAGCTACAACGATGAATATCCAAGGATGGACACTAAAGTCAGCAATGCCCACACACTGAGAATGAACAATACTGATTTTGGCACGACACGTCGGTTATATTACACCACACTAAGGGCCTCATGGTCTGATTTGCCAGCGGGATAAAGCCTCAGAACAGCAGGTTGTGTAGTGTCCAAAGATGTGCACGTTGGGTGGATTGGCCATGCTGAATTGCCCCTTAGTGTCCAAAGATGAGAAGGATACGTGGATTAACCATGCTAACTTGCCCTTTAGTGTCCAAAGATATGGAGGATCGGTTGATTGGCCATGTTAAATTGCCTTAACGGGCGCGAAAACTTGGTAAAGTCAGGTGTGAGGCGATTAGTACAATCCGTGCAGATGTCCACTTTACCAAGGCCCGAAAATGGCCACGATCCGAACCGCGCCCGAAATGGGTGATGCATTTAAATAGACTTAATGAGCTGGATGCCCAATCTTACATGCATTTCCCCCCTTACCATCGCGTTCGCCCGTCCAGATTCGGCGCGGAACAGATGTGCTCGGCAAAGGTCTGTTTCGGGCAGTCCAGCTCTGAGGAGGTAAGATCAGAGCTTCTGGCGGCTCTCTGACTCAGATCAGTGGTGGGGGGAGAGGGGGGTGGGGGTGCGGGAGGCCGGAGGTGGATCAGATCATTCTCTGGTCATGGGGGGAGGGGAGGGAGGTGGATCAGATCATTCTCTGGTCATGGGGGGAGGGGAGGGAGGTGGATCAGATAATTCTCTGGTGAAGGGGGCAGGGGTGGGAGGGTTGCCGTTGCCATTCTGCGGGTGATCGGTGGGGGGTGGGGGGGTAAGGGGTCGCGATCGGTCTGGGTAGTGGGGGAGGTGGGTGTAAAGGGGGACAGTTATGTTGTGGGGTGGGGCGATGTCTGTGGGGGCCATCACTCCCACTTTTCACTCCCAGGTCACTTTATCCGCTTGTTGCTGCCCGGGAGCGATGTGACACGGGCGCCCATTTCAGATGTATTTCTCACTGCGCACGTGCAGTTCAGAGCTCCGATCGGAGTTGCAGCGTTTCGAGAGGGAGGAGCCCCGCCCACAGAGCGATTCAGACTCACAGCGTTTTTTCCAGGGTAAGTGCGTATGGGGCCCCCGGCGAACAGATTTCCAAGTCAGATCTGAATTGCGTCCAGATTCAGCGCTTGGAATCAAAATGGTAAAATCGGACCCTTAGTGTGCAAAGGTGTACAGGTTAGGGGGATTGGCCATGCTAAATTGCCCCTTCGAGTCCAAAGACATGCTGGTCAGGTGCATTGGCCATGCTAAATTGCCCCTTAGTGTCCAAAGACATGCTGGTCAGGTGCATTGGCCATGCTAAATTCTCCCAAAGTACATGCGAACAGGTTCCGGAGGGTGGCGACTTGGGGATTTTCACAGTCGATTCAGAGATTTACAGCATGGAAACAGGCCCTTTGGCCCAACTTGTCCACACATCCCAGTTTTCACCAATAAGCTTGTCCCAATTGCCCGCATTTGGCCCATATCCCTTTATACCCATAGAAATCATAGAATCCCTAATGTGCAGAAGGAGGCCATTTGGCCCATCATGTCTGCACCAATCACAATCCCACCCAGACCCGATCCCTGTAACCCCACTCTTTTATCCTGCTAGTCCACCTGACACTAAGGGGCAATTTGCTATGGCCAATCAACCTAACCTGCTCACCTTTGGACTGTGGAAGGGAACTGGAGCACCCGGGGGAAACCCACGCAGACACGGGGAGAACGTGCAGACTCCACACAGACAGAGACCTGAGGCTGGAATTGAACCCGGGTCCCTGCCGCTGTGAGGCAGCAGTGCTAACCACTGTGCCACCGTGCAGCCCATCTTACCCATGTAACAGTCTAAATGCTTTTTGAAAGGGAAAATTGTACCCGCCTCCACTACTGCCTCTGGCAGCTCGTTTGCAATAAGTGACTTTTCAACAAAATTAACTTAATTGCAAAGTTAATATAAGCCTACTTGTGACCAATAAATAAACTTTAATCTGTAAACGGTGCCATCTTTGATGAACAGTAAGATAAAAGCAAAATACCGCGGATGCTGGAAGCTGAAATAAAAACAGGAAATGCTGGAAAAACTCAGCAGGTCCGACAGCATCTGTGGGGAGAGAATAGAGCAAATGTTTGAACTCTGGGTGACCCTTCGTCAGACTCAAAGCATTGTCTCTATTCTCTCTTCTGTCTGTGTGGAGTTTGCACATTCCCTCCGTGTCTGTGTGGGTTTCCTCCGGGTGCTCCGGTTTCCTCCCGCAGTCCAAAGATCTGCAGGTTAGGTGGATCGACCATGATAAATCGCCACTTAGTGTCGGGGGACTAGCAGGGTAAATATGTGGGGTTACGGGGATAGGGCCTGGGTGGGATTCTTGTCGGTGTAGGCTCAATGGGCCAAATGGCCTCTTTCTGCACGATAGGGATTCTATGATTCACAGATGCTGTCAGACCTGCTGAGATTTTCTACTATTTTCTGTTTTTGATGAAGCCATACCTCCCAAAGTAAACAGACAGTGGAAACAGAAGGTCCCTTATTTCATAACAAAATGGCGATTCTCGAACCACTGCCCAGAATCGACAGTCAGAAAAGGAACTTTGCTGTTAAATTAAAGTACTGTGTTCAGTGACG
This sequence comes from Mustelus asterias, assembly GCF_964213995.1. Taxonomy (NCBI): domain Eukaryota; kingdom Metazoa; phylum Chordata; class Chondrichthyes; order Carcharhiniformes; family Triakidae; genus Mustelus; species Mustelus asterias. Next base: position 55,275 of record NW_027590638.1, read on the forward strand.
CACGTTAAAATAATCTGGGTCAAATACCTTCAATTCACAATATTGATTACACAATAATGATTACACAATACTGATTACACAATACTGATTACACAACATTGATTACACAATATTGATTACACAGTATTGATTACACAACATTGATTACACAATATTGATTACACAACATTGATTACACAGTATTGATTACACATTGATTACACAGTATTGATTACACAACATTGATTACACAGTAACGATTACACAACAATGATTACACAATATTACAAAGAACAAAACAGCACAGGAACAGGTCCTTCGGCCCTCCAAGTCCCCGCCACTCCCTGGTCCAAACTAGACCATTCTTTTGTATCCCTCCATTCCCACTCCGTTCATGTGGCTAACCAGATAACTCTTAATGGTTCCCAGTGTATCCGCCTCCATCACCTTGCCCGGCAGCGCATTCCAGGCTCCCACCACCCTCTGTGTAAAATACGTCCTTCTGATATCCGTGTTAAACCTTTCCCCCCCCCTCACTTTGAACCTATGACCCCTCGTGACCGTCACCACTGGACTGGGAAAAAGCTTCCCACCGTTCACCCTAACTATGCCTTTCATAATTTTATACACCTCGATTAGGTTACCCCTCATCCTCCGTCTTTCCAGTGAGAACAACCCAAGTTTACCCAATTTCTCCTCATAACTAAGCCCTTCCATACCAGGCAACATCCTGGTCAACCTCGACTGTACTCTCTCCAAAGCCTCCACGTCCTTCTGGTAGTGTGGCGACCAGAACTGGGCGCTGTATTTCAATTGCAGCCAAACCAACGTTCGATACAACTGCAACATCAGACCCCAACTTTTATACTCTATGCCCCGTCCTATGAAGGCAAGCATGCCATGTGCCTTATTCACTACCTTCTCCACCTGTGACGTCACCTTCAAGGATCTGTCGACTTGCACACCGAGGTCCCTCTGCGTATCTACACCCTTTATGGTTCTGCAATTTATCGTATTGCTCCCCGCTACGTTAGTTCTACCAAAATGCATCACTTCGCATTTATCTGGATTGAACTCCATCTGCCATTACTTTGCCCAAATTTCCAGCCTATCTGTATCCTTCTGGAGCCTCTGACAATGTTCCTCACTATCTGCAAGTCCAGCCATTTTCGTGTCATCCGCAAACTTACTGATCACCCCAGTTACACCTTCTTCCAGATCGTTTATATAAATCACAAATAGCAGAGGTCCCAATACAGAGCCCTCCGGAACACCACTAGTCACAGGCATCCAGCCGGAAAAAGACCCTTCCACTACCACCCTCTGTCTTCTGTGACCAAGCCAGTTCTCCACCCATCTAGCCACCTCCCCCATTATCCCATGAGATCCAACCTTTTGCACCAACCTACCATGAGGGACTTTGTCAAACCCTTTACTAAAGTCCATATAGACGACATCCATGGCCCTTCCCTCGTCAACCATTCTCGTCACTTCTTCAAAAAACTCCACCAGGTTAGTGAGGCATGACCTCCCTCTCACAAAACCATGCTGACTATCGTTAATGAGTTTATTCCTTTCTAAATGCGCATACATCTTATCTCTAAGAATCCTCTCCAACAACTTCCCTACCACGGAGGTCAAGCTCACCGACTTATAATTTCCCGGGTTATCCTTCCTACCCTTCTTAAATAACGGGACCACATTAGCTATCCTCCAATCCTCTGGAACCTCACCTGTGTCCAGTGACGAGACAAAGATTTGCATCAGAGGCCCAGCGATTTCATCTCTCGTCTCCCTGAGCAGCCTTGGATAGATTCCATCAGGCCCTGGGGATTTGTCAGTCTTTATATTCCTCCCTTGTAATGGAGATTTTCTCTAACGGGTCAACACTCCCCTCCGAGACACTCCCAGTCAACGCATTCCTCTCCTTTGCGAACACCGACGCAAAGTATTCATTTAGGATCTCCCCTACTTCTTTGGGCTCTAAGCATAATTCCCCACTTTTGTCCCTGAGAGGTCCGATTTTTTCCCTGACAACTCTTTTGTTCCTAACGTATGAATAAAATGCCTTGGGATTCTCCTTAATCCTGTCTGCCAAGGACATTTCGTGACCCCTTTTTGCCATTCTAATTCCTCGTTTGAGTTCTTTCCTACTTTCTTTGTATTCCTCCAGAGCTCCCTCCGTTTTTAGGTGCCTGGACCTAACGTACGCCTCTCTTTTCTTTTTCACCAATCCCTCAATTTCCCTGGTTATCCATGGTTCTCGAATCCTACCCTTCCTATCCTTTTTTACAGGCACATGCCTATCCTGCAGCCCTAACAAATCTTCCTTAAAAGACTCCCACATGCCAGATGTGGATTTATCCTCAGACAGCCTCTCCCAATCAACAGCTGCCAATTTCTGCCTAATCCCACTTAGGTTCGCCTTCCCCCAATCCAACACCTTACCCTTGGGACACCACTCATCATTTTCCATCACTATCCTAAAGCTAACAGAATTGTGGTCACTATTTGCCACATGTTCCCCTACCGAAACTTTGAAGACCTGACCGGGCTCATTCCCCAGTACTAGGTCCTGTATAGCCCCTCTCTAGTCGGGCTATCTACACATTGTTCCAAAGAACCTTCCTGTACATATTTTACAAATTCCTCCCCATTCAGACTCCCAGCCCTCAGTGATTTCCAGTCTATACCAGGGAAATTGAAGTCTCCCACTACAACAACCCTATTTTTCCTGCACCTATCCAGTATCTCCTGACATATCCGTTCTTCCACTTCCCTTGGGCTGTTGGGGGGCCTGTAGTATACCCCCAACATCCTGACTGTGCCCTTCCTGTTTCTAAGCTCCACCCACAGTGACTCGTTACACGAACCCTCTGAATTGTCCTCCCTCTGCACCGCTGTAATATGCTCTCTGACTAATACTGCTACTCCCCCACCTCTTTTGGTCCCTCCTCTGTCTCGCCGAAAACACTTGTACCCCGGAATATTCAGAATATTGATGACACAATACTGATTACACAATACTGATTACACAATATTGATTAAACAATATTGATTACACAACTTTGATTACACAACATTAATTACACAATACTGATTGTACAATATTTCTTGCACAATATTGATTACACAACATTGCTTACACAATACTGATTACACAATATTGATTATACAACATTCAGACAGACAGTGAAGAATTATAAACGACATCATAATCTCTGTAAACTACTCAGTTTCCTTTAATTGACTGGTACTGGAGTGTGAAAAGACTACAATGTGACCAGCACATATTCACTTAGCAAAAGCGAGTCACAATCTAAGAGATGAATCATAAAGAGTGCATTATACATGCTGAATTCCAAGATCACAGCATTCCTGTGAACCATCGAACCCACGGCAGTGCAGAAGGAGGCCCTACGGCCCATCGAGTCTGCACCGACTCTCTGACAGAGCATCTTATCTGCATTGGAATGATCCGGGTACATGTTTTCTTTTAAGACCAAAGTTAATATTTCAATGTGAAGACCTGAACGCCTCTCAATGCACAAATATTGTTCGTTTCAACATCATTTCCTGCAAACCTTAACATAAATCTGTTTGTTCTGTATCAGGATATGTCCCTAAATATTACAGTGAGGATAACAAACTTCATTGAACTTTTTGCCATTCATCTCCTCCAATAAATTCGTGAGGTGATTGATTAAGCGCTAAAATAATTCACTAAGTTTGTTTCAAGCTTGAGAATACTTGAAACATAGAGTGCAAAATCACTGGAGACTTCATTGGGGCAGCACAGTGGTCAGCACTGCTACCTCACAGCGCCAGGGACCCAGGTTCGATTCCCGGCTTGGGTCACTGTGTGGAGTTTGCATGTTCTCCCCCATATCAGCGTGTGTTTTGTCCGGGTGCTCCGGTTTCCTCCCACAGTATGAAAGACGTGCCGATTGCAGTGCAGAAGGTGTCTATTCGGCCCTTCACGCCTGCACTGACCACAAACCCACCCAGCCCCCATGCCGGTAATCCCTATTTACCCTTGCTAGTGCCCCCTGGCACTGAGGGGGAATTTAGGCATGGCCAATCCACCTAACCCGCACATCTTTGGAGTGTGGGAGGAAGCTGGGGCACCCGGAGGACACCCACGCAGACACGGGGAGAACGTGCAGACATCTCACAGACAGTGACCCAAGTTGGGAATTGAACCCGGGTTCCTGCGCTGTGAGGCAGTAGTGCTAATCATTGTGTCACGGTATGGCCCAGTCATTCACTGGCGCTTGAGACCTTGCAATGTAATCAGAACCTGTCTGATACAGTAAACAATAAATCACATTCTAAAAGATTTATCACAAACTGAGCATCAAATGCTGCTATCCCAGAGTGGTTAACACTGCTGCATCACAGCGCCAGGGACCTGGGTTTGATTCCTGGCTTGGGTCAATGTCTGTGCTGAATCTGCATGTTGATATAGAATAGTCATAGAATCCCTACACAGCAGAAGGAGGCCATGCAGCCCATCACATCTGCACCGACCACAATCCCACACAGACCCTGTCCCCGCAACCCCACATATCTATTCTGCTAGTCCTCCTGACACTCAGGGGTAATTTATCATGGCCAATCCACGTAACCCAGACATCTTTGGCGTGTGGGAGGAAAGCGGAACACCCAGAGGAAACCCATACAGACAGGGGGAGAACATGCAGACTCCGCACAGAGAGCGACCCAAGGCTGGAATTGAACACGGGTCCCTGGCGCTGTGAGACGGCACTGCTAACCACTGTGCCACCGTGCCGCGTTGTCCCCATGTCTGTGTTCTCCATGGGTTTCCTCCGGGTGCTCTGGTTTCCTCCCACAGTCCGACCGACGTGCTGGTTAGATGCATTGGCCATGCAAAATTGTCCCTCAGTGGAAGAACAAATGTAGGGGTGACGTATACAATAAATGGCAGAGCCATTAAGAGTATAGAAACACAGAGGGACCTCGGTGTGCAAGTCCACAAATCCTTGAAGGTGGCAGTAGAGGTGGAGAAGGTGGTGAAGAAGGAATATGGTATGCTTTCCTTGATAGGACGGGGTATAGAGTATAAAAGCTGGAGTCTGATGTGGCAGTTGTACAGAACGATGATTAGTCCACATTTGGAGTACTGCATCCAGTCCTGGTCGCCGCACTGCCAGAAGGACGTGGAGGCTTTAGAGAGAGTGCAGAGAAGGTTTGCCAGGATGTTGCCTGGTATGGAGGGTCTTAGCTCAGAGGGGAGATTTGGTAAACCATAGAACCATAGAACCCTAGAAAATTACAGCTCAGAAACAGACCTTTTGGCCCTTCTTGTCTGTGCCGAACCATTTTTTGCCTAGTCCCACTGACCTGCACTTGGACCATATCCCTCCACACCCCTCTCATCCATGAACCCGTCCAAGTTTTTCTTAAATGTTAAAAGTTTACCACTTTATCCGGCAGCTCATTCCACACTCCCACCACTCTCTGCGTGAAGAAGCTCCCCCTAATATTCCCTTTAAACTTTTCTCCTTTCACCCATAACCCATGCCCTTTGGTTTTTTCTCCCCTGGCCTCAACAGAAAAAGCCTGGTTGCATTCACTCTATCTATACCCATCAAAATCTTATGTACCTCTACCAAATCTCCCCCCAATCTTCCTCGCTCCAGGGAATAAAGTCCCAACCTATTTGATCTCTCGGGCTTGTTCTCCCTGGAAAGACGGAGAATGAGGGGAGACCTATTAGAGGTGTACAAAATTATGAAGGGTATAGATAGGGTGAACAGTGGGAAGCTTTTTCCCAGGTCGGAGGTGACGATCACGAGAGGTCACGGGCTCAAGGTGAGAGCGGCGAGTGTTTCATTGTCCAGAACACCAACAACCTGTCCTGATCCCCACATGCCGACACTATAGTTCAGAAAGCCCACCAACGCCTCTTACTTTCTCAGAAGACTGAGGAAATTTGGCATGTCAGCAACGAATCTCAGTAACTTTTACAGATGCATTATTTCTGGTTGGGTCACAGCTTGGTATGTCTCCTGCTCTGCCCAAGACTGAAAGGAACTACAAAAGGTTTTGAATGGAGCCCAATCCATCACGCAAACCAGCCTCGCATCCATTGACTCTGTCTATACTTCCCGCTGTCTCGGCAACGCATCCAACATTATTAAGGACCCCACGTGCCTCGGAAATTCTCTCTTCTACCTTCTTTCTTCGGGAAAAAGATACAAAAATCTGAGGTCACGTACCAATCGACGAAAGAACAGCTTCTTCTCTGCTGCTGTCAGACTTTTGAATTGACTTACCTCGCATTTAGTTGATCTTTCTCTGCACCCGAGCTATGACTGTGACACTACATTCTGCACTCTCTCCTTTCCTTCTCTATGTTTTGTCTGGAAAGCGCGCAAGAAACAATACTTTTCATTATATGTTAATAAATGTGACAATAATTAATCAAATCCAGATAAGCTGAAAATTAAGCTCACATCAATTTTGTGAAGCCCTTTCAGTCCCAGCAAGTCATTTGCAGTTGTCTTATTTACCAAACGGTTGCTACTTATCCGTTTGAGACATTAATATTCAAAAGAAAACAAGAATAAATGACCTTCTTGTTGCGAGGATCTGAGATTTAGTATTGATCTAAAAGGTAACTAAGTAAAAAGAAAGGTAATTCGACAAGAAAACCAGATGAATGGGAAATCGAATAGCTTTTTCCATAATTCACACAGACCCATAATTTGCAAAATCGTGGTTATATGATGCAGTCATATAACAAAGTGAATTTTAAATTGTATCTCTGCAAATCATCTTAATTTGGATTGCTCATCCACACAGACCACAATTCCAGCTGTGGAAACTCTTTTAATTCATATCATTCATTCTCTCTCTCTCTCTATATTTGTTTACCCAACAATAATAAGATCAGATAGTCTGAGACTAGGTGACACAGTGGTTAGTGCTGCTCCCTCACAGCGTCAGAGACCAGGGTTCGCTTCCCGGCTTGGGTTACTGTCTGTGCGGAGTCTGACTGTTGTCCCCCATGTCATAGAGTCAGAGAGGTTTACAGCATGGAAACAGGCCCTTCAGCCCAACTGGTCCATGCCACCTTTTTTTAACCACTTAGCTACTCCCAATTGCCTGCATTTGGCCCATATCCCTCTCTACCCATCTTACCCATGTAACTGTCTAAATGCTTCTTAAAAGACAAAATTGTATCCGCCTCTGCTACTGCCTCTGGCAGCTTCTTCCAGACATTCACCGCCCTCTGTGTGAAAAAATTGTCCCTCTGGGCCTTTTTGCATCTCTCCCCTCTCACCTTAAAGCTATGTCCTCTACTTTTGGAGTCCCCTACCTTCGGGAAAAGATGTGGACTATCTGGGGCGGCACAGTGGCACAGTGGTTAGCACTGCTGCTTCACAGCACCAGGGACCCGTGTTCAATTCTGGTCTCGCATCACTGACTGTGTGGAGTTGGCACATTCTCCCTGTGTCTGCGTGGGTTTCCTCCGGGTGCTCCGGTTTCCTCCCACAGTCCAAAGATGTGTGGGTTAGGTTGATTGGCCATGCTAAATTGACCCTAGTGTCAGGAGAATTAGCAGGGATATGTGGGGTTATGGGAATAGGGCCTGGGTGGGATTGTGGTTGGTGCAGACTTGATGGGCCGAATAGCCTACTTCTGCACTCCAGGGATTCTGTGATTTGATGTTTAACACAGAAGTGAATTTGAAACATTATTTCTGTTTTCCTCCCCAGACAAACACGTTCTTTCCTGGCTGGTCTTTCGGGGCGTGGTTGTTGTTTGCGCTTAGAATCTGCTCCAGCACTTGATGTAACATCAACCCAGTCGTTGCATAAGCAGTAACATCGAAGATATCATTGCAGAGGACATCAACTCACTTCCTGCGAGCTTCATTGCAGCTGAATATCACATGAAGCAACTAGAGCAGCATCACCTTCTGAGAAATGAAGACAAGAGTGCGATTGTAAACTATCAACATTTTTTAAATCTGAAGGAGACATTCGACCTCCGGCATTTGTTGAAACTTCTTTTTGTAAAATTCTTTGAAGAACAATGAGCCAAACTGTCGTGGAAACTGCATTTTATTTCAGGATTTGAATATTTCAAGCAGCCTCATTGTAAGGTATACTAGTTCCTCAACAGAAAACAGAAGATTCATTCCTGAAACATTACACTGTGCATCACATCATTGAGCTGACAGCAAATCAGCATCATGACATTACTGTTTTAACGGGGGAATCTGGCCGAAAAATCTCTTATTTATAATATTGTGCGGAATAAAAAAAGACATTCCTTCTCATTTTGAACATCGCCATTCTGTGAAACATGGGAGCTAAAAAAAACATAGCACGGGAGTTATTCATGACGATGCTTTGTCCGTCAGGCTCCCTTCTCATTTCTCATTCTGAAACCACCCAGTAAATCCCGGTGGCCACATGATGGTTTTGCGTTGTTTAATGTTGCATTATTTTGGGTTGAATGGAATCCAGTGGTTCAGTTCCGTTTTTGCATTGGCTTCAAGCGGATCGAGTTTATACAGCTTTACATTCCATGGCATGACTTGAGCTGAGCTCAAAGCTGGTTGGACGGTTGAGTTCAGTTGAACGCTGAGATGTCACAGTAATTTCATTGCAATGTTAATGTAAGCTGACTTGTGACACGAATAAATAAACTTTTAAACTAACATTTTTATCAAAGACAACCTTTCTTGACTAGTGCCCTGCACCCTAACAGCCTCTCCACCTACAGGGAAACATCTACACTCGAGATACAGAATTTCAGTGACTCCCTATTCACAGGATAATATATCGACATATCGATTGTGGTCCTTCAGTACTTTTCCATTCACAGAGATATACATTCTAAATATGTCTCTTTGCGCATCTCTATCCACACCTCCCATCTCTACACCCTAGATATGACTGTAACATTCAGCACCCTCTCCTTTCCCTGGAATCATTGAAACCCTACAGTGAAGAAAGAGGCCATTCGGCCCATCGAGTCTGCATTGACAACAATCCCACCCGGGTCCTATCCCCATAGTTCCAAATATTTACCCTGCTAATCCCTCTAACCTACATATCCCAGGACACTAAGGGGCAATTTATCATTGCCAATGCACCTAACCCGCACACCTTTGGATTGTGGGAGGAAACCAGACCCGGAGGAAACCCACGCAGACACGGGGAGAATGTGAAAACTCCACACAGACAGTGGCCCAAGCCGGGAATCAAACCCAGTTCTCTGGAGCTGTGATGCAGCAGTGCTAACCACCATGCCATTGTGCTGCTCACCACTGTGCAATATGCATTGTCTGTATAGCGTGCAAGAAACAATACCTTTCACTGTATACTAATACATGTGACAAGAATCAAATCAAATCAAAACAAATCATCACAAAATTAAATAATTTAATTTATTCCTCCATCTGCCAACTTGTTCCCCATTCTGTTATTTTGTTTCTATCTCTGTGCAGTCCCTTTGAATCCTCCTCATAGCTTTAATTCACAATTAGTTTAGAATCATATTGGAAATCTGGTAGCTTACTCCCAGCATCTTCAGTTATTTTGTTGACATATATTGGCCGAGTGGTATTATCGCCAGACTATTAATCCAGAAACTCAGCTAATGTTCCAGGGACCCGGGTTCGAATCCCGCCACGACAGACGATGGAATTGGAATGCAATAAAAAATATCTGGAATTAAGAATCTCCTGATGACCATGAAACCATTGTCGACTGTCGGAAAAGCCCATCTGGTTCACGAATGTCCTTCAGGGAAGGAAATCTGCCGTGCGTACCCGGTCTGGCTCACATGTGACTCCAGAGCCGCAGCAATGTGGTGGACTCTCAACTGCCCTCGAGCAAGTAGGGATGGGCAATAAATGTTGGCCCAGCCAGCGACGCCCATGTACCACGAACAAATAATAAAAAAAACATAAACAGCGACATCCCCAATACAAATTTTTGCAACATTTCATAAGTTACAGCCAACCAGCCTGAATGTGCTTCAGTATGCCGACTCACTGTTCCGTGCCTGCTGACGAATTATCTATCCAATCCAGGCTGACAACCTGAGCCACAATCGGACACCTCGACTCTTTGTGCTGCATGCTATGGGATTGTTGTAATCCAAATCTATGACATCAACTGGCCCCATCGTGTAGAGCGGTGAACTCACTTGCCTACATGACAAGGGTGTGATTCAGTATACTACCAATGATGTGAGTTCAATCTCCCTACAGGCTGCAGTGATTTGTAAATATTGTCTCCACAACTTGTCCAAGAGTGGCATAGACAGAGTGGATAGTCAGAGGCTCTTTCCTAGGGTAGAAACGTCAAGTACGAGGGGACATAGGTTAAAGGTGCGTGGGGAAAAGATCAGAGGAGATCTGTGAGGCAAGTTTTTTACACAGAGGGTGGTGAATTGCTGGAACGCGCTGCCCGAGGAGGTGGTGGGAGCAGGTACGATAGCGGCATTTAAGGGGCATCTAGATGAATACATGAATGGAATGGGAATGGAAGGATACGGATTCTGTAAGTGCATACGGTTTTAGTTTAGGCAGGCATTATGATCGGCGCAGGCTTGGAGGGCCGAAGGGCCTGTTCCTGTGCTGTACTGTTCTTTGTTCTTTGAGTGGTGAACTGAAATGGGCAGCACGGTGGTACAGTGGTTGGCACTGCTGCCTCACAGTGCCAGGGACCCGGGTTCGATTCCTGGCTTGGATCACTGTCTGTGCGGAGTCTGCATGTTCTCTCCGTGTCTGCATGGGTTTCCTCCGGCTGCCCCCGTTTTCTCCCACAGTCTGAAAGACGTGCTGGTTCGGTGCGTTGGCCATGTTAAATTCTCCCTCTGTGTACCCAAACAGGCACTGGAGTGTGGGGACTAGGAGATTTTCACAGTAACTACATTGCAGTGTTAATGTAAGCCTACTTGTGACACTAATAAAAACAGCACATTTACTATATCAGCAGTTATCTATTTCAGAGCACTGAAGTCAGCTTTAAGTTTTGGCGATGTTATATGGTTTAAATCCCTCGACTTATACTTATACTTCCACCTCCAGATACTGAGAGCTCCTTGCTCTTATGAGTAAGTCCATTGGTTATCCTCTATTCCTGCTATGGAAATGACGTGTTCCACTGTGAAAACAGGTGCAGAATACAGAATCCTCAAAATAAACATTCAAAAGGGTCCAGAGGGGGAATTCTTTCACATGGAGTGTGGTGAGTGTCTGGAACAAGCTGCCAGAGGCAGTAGGAGAGGGGGGTACAATTTTGTATTTTAAAAAGCGTTTAGTCAGTTCCATGGGTACGATGGGTATAGAGAGACATGGGCCAAATGCGGGCAATTGGGACGAGCTTAAAGGTAAAAACTGGGCGGCACGGACAGGTTGGGCCGAAGGGCCTGTTTCCATGCGGTAAACCTCAATGACTCGATAACATAGGAACAGGAATTAAGAGCAGAAGTCGGCAAATTCAGCCCTTCGAGCCTGATCCGCCATTCAATCAGATCATGGCTGATCTCTCCCTGGTCTCAAATCCCCCTCCCCACCTGTTCCCCATATCCCCTTATCCCTTTTTTATTAGAAATATATCCATCTCCTTCTTGAAACCATTCAATGATTCAGACTCCACCGCGCGATGGGGCAGCGAGTTCCACAAACTCACCACCTCTGCGAGAAGTAGTTCGTCCTCATCTCAGTATTAAATCTACCGCCTCTCAACCTATACCTGTGACCTCTTGTTTGAGATTGCCCCATAAGAGGAAACATTTGGTCTACAGTTACTTTATCAATCCCTTTTAAAATTTTATATACCTGCATCAGATCCCCTCTCATCCCTCTGAACTCCAGTGAGTACAAGCCCAAAGTGATTAATGTCTCCTCATACGTCAATCCTCTCATCCTAGAGTCAATCTGGTGAACCTCCTCTGAACTGCCTCCAATGCAGCAACATCCTTCCTCAAATAAAGTGACCAAAACTGGACACAACACTCCAGATACTCTGTGGGATTTTCATAGAATCATAGATAAAAAGATTCTTATCACTTGGAAAGGTTTCATCAGTAATGAGGGGGCCTTAGTACATTTTGTTTTACCCGAAGTGGGAGGCAGCCATTCCTGATCGAAACTGGACGATCTTAATATCTTGGAACAGTGGAGTTCAAAGAGGCGCGCGAGACAATGAAATGGGAGATGGGTGGGAAGGAGGAAATGTAAGGAAAGTCACTGAGCTAAGTAATATGATTAGAGATAGAGGTGAGAGGGGAAAGATTTCAAAGGGAACTGAGGGGCAACTTCTTCAAACGGAGGGTGGTGTGTGTATAGAATGAGCTGCCGGAGAAAGTGGTTGAGGCAAGTTCAGTACCAACATTTAAAAAGCATTTGGATAGAGGGAAAGGATTATAGGGATATGGACTGAACGCGGGCAATTGGGACCAACTGGGAGGGCACCATGGTCAGCATGGACTGTTTGGGCCGAAGGACCTGTTTCCATGCTGTATTGCTCTGTGACTCGATATAGGCTGCGTGAAGAGATATTCTGTGACTAGCACGATGCTGAGTGAAGTTGTAAAACTTGAAGTGTCCTTCCAGAAACCAAGAAAGATTTATGTTTCAAAATACACCCCTGTTTCTGAATATTTTGGATTTCCACAGTGCAGTGGAAGAGTGTCAGAATTCATGTGGTTTGCCTTGAATATTGTGATAGCAGTTTTGCCTTGAGTATTATTTCTGGAATTTGATCTATCAACAGCTGTAAGAGATAATTGAAAAGAAATTAGCAGGGGGGTAGGAGGGTAAATATGTGGGGTTATGGGGATAGGGCCTGGTTGGGAATGTGGTCAGTGCGGACTCGATGGGCCAAATAACCTCCTTCTGCACTGCAGGGATTCTATGATCTTGGTTTCAGATAAAACGCGGCACAACATCGTGGGCCGAAGGGCCTGTTCTGTGCTGTACTGTTCTATGTTCTATCTATGAAAGTGCTTATAAGACTATTCTCACCAACTGGAATTTTAATAAGACTGTCCATAATATACCACCTGAATCTCCCACACCTCATTTTTAAATTTTGCCTCCTCGAACTGACCCTTCAGCTCAGGGGAACAGCTGCTCCCCCTCTACCCTGTCAATGTCCTTCATAATCTTGTACACCTCGATCAGGTCACCCCTCAGTCTTTGCTCCAGAGAGAACAAACCAAACCTATCCAACCTCTCTTCATTCCTTAAATGTTCCGTCCCAGGCAGCATCTTGGCGAATCTCCTCTGCACCACCTCCAGTGCAATCACATCCTTCCTATAATGTGTCGACCAGAACTGCACACAGTGCTCCAGCTGTGGCCAAACCAACGCTCTGTACAACTCCATCATGACCTCTACGTTTTTGTAATTCATACCACGATTGACAAAGTTGAACAATAATATTCCAGCAAAGACGAATCGCTGGCAACCCCTTATCACACCTCAGCAGCTATAGACGCTGGTCGGCTCTGTGGTCCCGTGAGCCGTCCCTCTGGTCAGGAGGGAACCACTGCCGTTCCACCAGCCCAGGTATTCTGCTGCGGGGAAGCAACTTCACTCTCTCCAAAGTTAGGAGGTGGTGGGAGGAAGCTTCCTCATAGCAGACGTTATGTCCAATCTATTTAGGGTGTAGCGGTGACGGAGTGGTTAGCACTGCTGCCTCACAGAGCGAGGGACCCGAGTTCGGTTCCCGGCTTGTGTCACTGCCTGTGTGGATTCTGCATGTTCTCTCCATGTGTGCGTGGGTTTCCTCTGGTTTCCTCCCACAGTCTGAAAGACGTGCTGGTTAGGTGCATTGGCCATGCTAAATTATCCCTCAGTGTACACGAACAGGAACCGGAGTGTGGTGACTCCGGGATTTTCACAGTAACTTCATTGTAGTGTTAATGTAAGCCCGCTTGTGACACGAATAAATATATTTTAATCGGTTGCAATCACCTACCAGGAACTCCAATGGCAGCGAGAATAGGATAGTAACTGGCTCCAGCTTGACCGATAGTGGATCAGTGTGTTTTCTGAGAGAAGCGATGGTGTCTGCCTGTGGCATAAACCATGGCCATTTACTGAGGTCTCACACTGAATGTCTTCTCTTTAATAAACAGCAGAAACACTCCTGAGACTCGGCAGAGCAACCTATTAGAGTAATCAATTACAGGTGAGAAAACAAACAACACACTGCAATGCTGGTGCTGAGAAGGAGCAATGATTGGATTTGATTTGATTTATTATTGTCACGTGTTAGTATACAGTGAAAAATATTGTTTCTTGCGCGCTACACGGACAAAGCATACCATTCATAGAGAAGGAAAGGAGAGAGTGCAGAATGTAGTGTTACAGTCATGGCTACCGTATAGAGAAGGATCAACTTCACATAATAATAAAGTATTATATAATATATATATTATATGTTGTATGCGGCTACCTGAATATAAGGTAGTTCATTCAAAAGTCTGACAGCAGCAGGGAAGAAGCTGTTCTTGAGTCGGTTGGTACGTGACCCCAGACTTTTGTATCTTTTTCCCGACAGAAGAGGGTGGAAGAGAGAATGTCCGGGGTGTGTGGGGTCCATGATTATGCCGGTTGCTTTTCCCGAGGCAGTGGGAAGTGTAGACAGAGTCAATGGGTGGGAGGCTGGTTTGAGTGATGGACTAGGCTTCGTTCACAACCCTTTATAGTTTCTTGCAGCCTTGGACAGAGCAGAAGCCAGACCCAGCTGTGATACAACCAGAAAGAATGCTTTCTATGGTGCATCTATAAAAGTTGGTGAGAGTCGGAGCTGACATGCCAAATTTCCTTAGCCTCCTGAGAAAGTAGAGGCACCGGTGGGTTTTCTTAACTTTTGCATCGGTGTGGGGGGATCAGGGTAGGTTGTTGGTGATCTGGACACCTAGAAACCTGAAGCTCTCGATCACTTTTTGAGAAAGTGACCAAGGAGGTGGATGGGGGCAAGGCAGTGGACGTGGTATATATGGATTTTAGTAAGGCGTTTGATAAGGTTCACCATGGTAGGCTTCTGCAGAAAATGCAGATGTATGGGATTGGGGGTGATCTAGGAAATTGGATCAGGAATTGGCTAGCGGATAGGAAACAGAGGGTGGTGGTTGATAGTAAATATTCATCATGGAGTGCGGTTACAAGTGGTGTACCTCAGGGATCTGTTTTGGGGCCACTGCTGTTTGTAATATTTATTAATGATCTGGATGAGGGTATAGTTGGGTGGATTAGCAAATTTGCTGATGACACCAAAGTCGGTGGTGTGGTAGACAGTGAGGAAGGGTGTCGTAGTTTGCAGGAAGACTTAGACAGGTTGCAAAGTTGGGCCGAGAGGTGGCGGATGGAGTTTAATGCGGAGAAGTGTGAGGTAATTCACTTTGGTAGGAATAACAGATGTGTTGAGTATAGGGCTAACGGGAGGACTTTGAATAGTGTGGAGGAGCAGAGGGATCTAGGTGTATGTGTGCATAGATCCCTGAAAGTTGGGAATCAAGTAGATAAGGTTGTTAAGAAGGCATATGGTGTCTTGGCGTTTATTGGTAGGGGGATTGAATTTAGGAGTCGTAGCGTTATGTTGCAACTGTACACAACTCTGGTGCGGCCGCACTTGGAGTACTGTGTGCAGTTCTGGTCCCCACATTACAGGAAGGATGTGGAGGCTTTGGAGAGGGTGCAGAGGAGGTTTACCAGGATGTTGCCTGGTATGGAGGGGAGATCCTATGAGGAGAGGCTGAGGGATTTGGGATTGTTTTCGCTGGAAAGGCGGCGGCTAAGAGGGGATCTTATTGAAACATATAAGATGATTAGAGGTTTAGATAGGGTGGATAGTGATAGCCTTTTTCCTCTGATGGAGAAATCCAGCACGAGGGGGCATGGCTTTAAATTGAGGGGGGGTAGTTATAGAACCGATGTCAGGGGTAGGTTCTTTACCCAGAGGGTGGTGAGGGATTGGAATGCCCTGCCAGCATCAGTAGTAAATGCGCCTAGTTTGGGGGCGTTTAAGAGATCCGTAGATAGGTTCATGGACGAAAAGAAATTGGTTTAGGTTGGAGGGTCACAGTTTTTTTTTAACTGGTCGGTGCAACATCGTGGGCCGAAGGGCCTGTTCTGCGCTGTAATGTTCTATGTTCTATGTTCTATGTTCTATTTCCACTTCATCCCCAATTTTCAATGAAAATAGTGTTCCATTGTGATGAGAAATTCAGATCAGAAATAAGTTTCATGTTTTTCATTCCGGTCTGTTTCATTACATTAAAGATACAATATAATTGCAATTTATTCAGGCTGTCAGTGGGGTGAATTATAGGCTAAATTTCCCCTTCGTGTTCCGGAATGTGTCGGTTCGAGGTGTTGGTGGGGTAAATATGTGGGGTTATGGTGATTGGGCCTGGGCGGGATTGTTGTTGGTGCAGACTCGATGGGCCGAATGGCCTCTTTTGCACTGTTGGGTTTCTGTGATACAATTTATGATGAGTCTGTACTGACCACAACCCCACCCAGGCCCTATTTCCGTAACCCCACGTATCCACCCTGATAGTCCCCCTGACAATCACGGACAATTTTCAGCACGGCCAATGCACCTAACCTGCACATCTTTGGCCTGTGGGAGGAAAGTGGAGCACCTGGAGGAAACCCATGCAGACACGCGGAGAATGTGCGGACTCCACACATGGAGTGACCCAAGGTCGGATTCGAACCAGGATCCCTGGCGCTGTGAGGGAGCACTAACCCCATGGTGCAAAGCTCAATCCAGGTGCCTTTCTGACAAAGAATGCAGTTGTGTTCTGTCCTTTCGGCTTCCATGAATTATCGAGTCAGATGTTACTTGTTCCATGCCCTCTGATGAAAGCAATAACAGCAACATCAGCACGAGGGGTGCTGAGGGAAGCCCTGTTGCCAATCTGTGCAGCAGAGTATGATGCCCCAGCTTAGTCACTGGACTGTTTCGTTTTGTGTAAAAGATGTACAATTTTTAGTAAAGCTCATATTTCATTTCATTATAAATGTAGTCCTGGTACGAGATGGTGACTGTGCCAAGGCTGCATTTCCTGCCCACAAGTTACTGTTTAGCATGAGGTGCTTGGATTTCCTTTTGAATGTGTGGCCCCTTTGAGAATGTGACTGATACAATGGTGTAAGACAGGCATTCTCTGCTTTTCACACAGCGCTGATCAAGTTTCTAAAGCTTAATTATTCATGTAACAAGTCGGCTCACATTAACAGTGCAATGAAGTTACTGTGAAAATCCCCGAGTTGCCACACTCCGGCGCCTGTTCGGGTACACTGAGGGAGGATTTAGCATGATCAATGCAACTAAACAGCACGTCTTCTGATCTGTGGGAGGAAACCAGAGCACCCGGAGGAAACCCATGCAGACACGGGGAGAACGTGCAGACTGCCGGGTCTCTGGAGCTGTGAGGCAGCAGTGCTAACGATTGTGCCACCATGTCACCCATACATACAAAGAACAAAGGAAAGTACAGCACCGGAACAGGCCCTTCGGCCCTCCAAACCCCTGCCGATCATGAAGCCCGAACTAAACTACAAAAAACAACTTCTGCCCTTACTCAAGACGGTCGGGGTTGAGGACCTTAAAACAATCACTATTACTAAAGAGGTAGTGCTGGGTAGGCTAATGGGACTAAAGGTAGACAAGTCCCCTGGTCCGGATGGAATGCATCCCAGGGCACTAAAAGAAACGGCAGAAGTCATAGCAAATTCATCAGTTGTAATTTTTCAAAACTCACTGGACTCTGGGGAGGTGCCAGCTGATTGGAAAACAGCTAATGTAACGCCACTGTTTAAAAAAGGAGGTAGACAAAAGGCAGGTAACTACAGGCCGGTTAGCTTAACATCCGTAGTTGGGAAAATGCTGGAATCTATCATTAAGGAAGAAATAACAGGTCACCTGGAAAAGAATGGTTCAATCAAGCAGACGCAGCATGGATTTTTGAAGGGAAAGCCATGTTTGACTAATTTACTGGAATTTTTTGAGGATACGACGAGTGCAGTTGACAGAGGGGAACCGGTGGATGTTGTGTAAATAGATTTCCTGAAGGCTTTCGATAAGGTGCCTCACAAAAGGTTGCTGCATAAGATAAAGGTACACGGAGTTGGGGGTAAAGTGTTAGCGTGGTTTGAGGATTGGCTATCGAACAGAAAGCAGAGAGTCGGAATAAATGGGTGCTTTTCCGGTTGGCAATCAGTGACTAGTAGCGTGCCGCAGGGATCGGTGCTGGGGCCTCAACGATTTACCATATACATCGACGATCTGGAGGAGGGGAGCGAGTGTCGGGTAACAAAGTTTGCGGATGATACAAAGGTGAGTGGGAAAGCAAATTGCGTGGAGGACACAGAGAGTCTGCAGAGAGATTTGGATCGGCTAAGTCATTGGGCAAGGATCTGGCAGATGGAGGATAACGTTGGTAAGTGTGAGGTTATCCACTTTGGAAGGAATAATAGTAAAATGGACTCTTATTTAAACAGTGTAAAATTACAACATGCTACTGTGCAGAGGGACCTGGGTGTCCTTGTGCATGAATCACAAAAACTCAGTTTGCAGGTGCAGCAGGTGATCAAGAAGGCAAATGGAATGTTGGCCTTTATCGTGAGAGGGATGGAGTATAAAAGCAGGGAGGTCATGCTGCAACAGTACAGGGTACTGGAGAGGCCGCACTTAGAGTACTGTGTACAGTTTTGGTCCCCTTATTTAAGAAAGGATATATTAGCTTTGGAGGCGGGACAGAGAAGGTTCACCAGGTCGATTCCGGAGATGAGGGGGTCAGCTTATGAGGAGAGTTTGAGTAGACTGGGCCTGTACTCATTGGAGTTGAGAAGGTTGAGGGGAGATCTTATAGATACATAAAATATAATGAAGGGGCTCGACAGGGTAGAAGAAGCGAGGTTATTTCCACTTACAATGTAAACAAGAACTAGGGGGCATAGCCTCAAAATATGGGGGAGTCAATTTAGAACAGAGTTGAGGAGGAACTTCTTCTCCCAGAGCGGAGTGAATCTTTGGAATTCTCTGCCCAATGAAGCAGTCGTGGCTACCTCCTTAAATGTGTTTAAGTCACAGATAGATAGATTTTTAACCATTAAGGGAATTAAGCGTTATGGGGAGCGGGCGGGTAAGTGGCACTGAACCCACTATCAGATCAGCCATGATCTTATTGAATGGCGGAGCAGGCTTGAGGGGCTGGATGGCCTACTCCTGCTCCCATTTCTTATGTTCTTATGTTCTAACATTACAGTCTATTGTTGTCAGATTCTGATCCAGTATTGTAACATCCCGTTCTATTCTTCCCAGATCCTGATCCAGTATTGGAACATTCCAGTCTATTGTTCTCTGATTCTGATCCTGTATTGGAACATAACAGTGTATTGTTGTCAGATTCTGCTGCAGTATTGGACCATCCCGGTCCATTGTTCCCTGACTCTGATCCAGCATTGTAACATTACAACCTTTAGTTTTCAGATTCTGATCCATTATTTGAACATTGCAGCCTACTGTTCTCAGAATCTGATCCATTATTGGAACATCCCGGTCTATTGTTCTCAGATTCTGATCCAGTACTGGAACATTGCAGTCTAATGTTCTCAGATTCTGATGCAGTTTTGGAATATTACATTCTATTGTTCTCAGATTCTGATCCATTATTGTAACATCCCAGTCATTTGTTCCCAGATTCTAATCCGTATTGGAACATTACAGCTTATAGTTCTCAGATTCTGATCAATTCATGGAACATTGCAGTCTATTGTTCTCAGGTTCTGAACCAGTATTGGAACATTGCAGTGTATGGATCTTAGAATCTTATCCATTATTGGAACATCCCGGTCCAATGTTTCCAACTTCTGATCCATTATTGGAACATTCCAGTCTATTTGTCTCAGATTCTGAACCAGTATTGGAAAATTAGAGTCTATTGTTCCCAGATTCTGATTCATAATGGAACATTACAGTGTATTGTTCTCAGATTCTGATCCATTAATGGAACATCCATTGATATTATTCCCAGATTCTGATCCAGTATTGGAACTTTACAGTCTATTGTTCTCAGATTCTGATCCAGTATTGGAACATTGCAGTCTATTGCTCTCAGTTTCTGATCCAGTATTGGAACATTGCAGTCTTTTGATCTCAAATTCTAATCCAGAATTAGAACATTACAGTCGATTGTTCTCAGATTCTGATCCATTATAGGAAAATTGCAGTCTATTGTTCCCAGATTCTGAACCAGGATTGGAACATTACAACCTATTGTTCTCAGAGTCCGATCCATTATTCGAACATTGCAGTGTATTTTACTCAGATTATGATCCTTTAGTGCAACTTTACAGTCCATTGTTCTCAGATTCTGATCCAGTATTTGTAAGAGGGAGGTCGTGCCTTACAAAATTGGTGGAGCTTTTTGAGGAAGTGACAAAAACAGTTGACGGAGGAAGGGCTGTGGATGTCGTCTATACGGATTTCAGTAAGGCATTTGACAAAGTCCCTCATGGCAGGTTGGTTAAGAAGGTTAAGGCTCATGGGATACAAGGAGAGGTGGCTAGATGGGTAGAGAACTGGCTTGGCCACAGGAAGAAGTTTAATAACACCAGGTTAAAGTCCAACAGTTTATTTGGCAGGAAAAGCCACACAAGCTTTCGGAGCTCCAAGCCCCTTCCTCGGGTGAGGGCTCCGAAAGCGTTTGTGGCTTTTGCTACCAAATAAACCTGTTGGACTTTAACCTGGTGTTGTTAAACTTCTTACTGTCCAACGCCAGCATCTCCACATCTTGGCCACAGGAGACAGAGGGTAGCAGTCGAAGAGTCTTTTTCCGGCTGGAGGTCTGTGACTTTACAGTCTATTGCCCTCAGAATCTGATCCAGTATTGAAACATTGCAGTCGATTGTTCTCAGATTCTGATCCTTTATTAGAACATCCCGGTCCATTTTTCCGACATTGCCATCCATTATTGGAACATGATAGTCTATTGTTCTCGGATTCTGATCCATTATTGGAAAATTGCAGTCGATGTTTCCCTGATTCTGATCCATTATTCGAACATTGCAGTCTATTGTTCTCATAATCTGATCCATTATTAGAACATCCCGGTCCATTGTTCCCACATTGTCATCCATTATTGGAACACTAGTGTATTGTTCTCAGTTTCTCATCCATTATTGGAAAATCCCTTTCCATTGTTCCCAGACACTGAACCAGTGTTGGAACATTACAGTCTAATATTCTCCGATTCTGGCCCAGTATTGGAACATTGCAGTCTATTGTTCTCAGATTCTGATCCAGTATTGGAACATTACAGTCTGATCCATCATTGCAATATCCAGGTGCACTGTTCTCAGATTCTGATCCAGTATTGGAACATTACAGTCTATTGTTCAGATTCTGATCAACGGTTGGAACATTGGAGTCTATTGTTCTCAAATTCTGCTCCAGTATTGGAACATGACTGTCTATTGATCTCAGATTCTGATCCATCATTGTAATATCCCGGTCCACTGTTCTCAGATTCTGATCCAGTATTGGAACATTGAAGTCTACTATTCCCAGATTCTGATCAATGATTGGAACATTACAACCTATTGTTCTCTGAGTCCGATCCAGTATTCGAACTTTGCAGTGTATTGTTCTCAGATTCTGATGGAGCATTGGAACATTACAATCTATTGTTCACAGATACTGATCCATTATTGGAAATTTGCAGTCTGTTTTTTTCTCAGAGTCTGAACCAGTATTGGAACATTACAGCGTATTGTTCCCAGAGTCCGATCCAGTATTGGAACATTACAATCTATTGTTCACAGATACTGATCCATTATTGGAAATTTGCAGTCTGTTTTTTTCTCAGATTCTGATCCATCATTGTAACATCCCGGTCCATTGTTCTCAGATTCTGATGCAGTATTGGAACATTACGGCCTATTGTTCAGATTCTGATCAACGATGGGAACATCACAGTCTGCTGTTCTCAAATTCTGATTCTTTTATTGGAACATTACCGTTTATTGTTCTTAGAATCTTATCCATTATTGGAACATCCCGGTCCATTGTTTCCAGCTTCTGATCCATTGTTGGAACATGACAGTCTATTTATCTCAGATTCTGAACCAGTATTGGAAAATTACAGTCTATTGTTCTCAGATGCCGATCCAGTATTGGACCATTGCAATCTATTGTTCCCAGATTCTGATCCATAATGGAACATTGCAGTGTATTGTTCTCAGATTCTGATCCAGTATTGGAACATTGCAGTCTATTTTTCTCAGATTCTGATCCATTATAGGAACAGCCCGGACCATTGTTCCCTCATTCTGGTCCATTATTGGAACAATGCAGTCTACTATTCTCAGATTCTTTTCAATTATTCTGACATTGCGGTCGATTGTTCTCAGATTCTGATCCAGTATTGGAACATTACAGTCTATTCATCTCAGATTCTGACCCATCATTGTAATATCCCGGTCCATTGTTCTCAGATTCTGATCCAGTACTGGAACAATAGAGTCTATTGTTCTCAGATTCTGATCCAGTGTTGGAATATTACATTCTATTGTTCTCAGATTCAGATCCATTATTGTAACATCCCGGTCAATTGTTCCCAGATTCTAATCCGTATTGGGACATTACAGACTATAGTTCTCAGTTTCTGATCCATTATTGGAACATTGCAGTCTATTGTTCTCAGACTCTGATCCAGTAATTCAACACTACAGTGTATTGTTCTCCAAATATGATACATTATTGGAAAATCCTGCTCCATTGTTCCCAGATTCTGATCTAGTATTGGAACATTACAGTCTATTGTTCTCAGATTCTGAACGATTATTGGAACATGAGAGTGTGTTTTTCTCAGATTCTGATTCATTGTTGGAACATTACAGTCTATTGTTTTCAGATTCTAATCCAGTGTTGGAACATTACAGCCTATAGTTCTCATATTCTGAACAATTATTGGAACATTGCATTCCATTGTTCTCAGATTATAATCCTTTATTGGAACATTACAGTCTATTGTTCTCAGATTCTGAACCAGTATTGGAACTTTACAGTCTATTGCTCTCAGAATCTGATCCAGTATTGAAACATTGCAGTCTATTGTTCTCAGATTCTGATCCAATATTGGAACATTGCAGTCTCTTTTTCTCAGATTCTGATCCATTATTGGAACATTGCAGTCTATTCTTCTCAGATTCTGATCCAGTATTGGAATATTACAGTCTATTGATCACAGATTCTATTTTTCTCAGATTCTAATCCATTATAGGAACAACCCGGACCATGGTTCCCACATTCTGATCCAGTATTGGAGCTTTGCAGTCTATTTTTCTCAGATTCTGAACCAGTATTGGAACATTTCAGTCTATTGTTTAGATTCTGATCAATCATTGGAACATTACAGTGTTGTTCTCAAATTATTTTCCATTATTGGAACATTACGGTCTGTTGTTCTCAAATTCTGATCCAGTATTGGAACGTGACAGTCTTTTGTTCTCAGATTCTGATCCATTATTTGAAAATTGCAGTCTATTTTTCTCAAGTTCTGAAGCAGGATTGGAACATTACAGCCTCTTGTTCTCAGAGTGCAATCGATTATTTGAACATTGCAGTGTATTGTTCTCAGATTATGAACCAGTGTTGGAACATTACAGTCTATTGTTCATAGAGTCTGATCCATTATTGGAAAATTGCAGTCTATTTTTCTCAGATTCTGAACCAGTATTTGAACATTGCAGCCTATTGTTCTCAGAGTCCGATCCATTATTCGAACATTGCAGTGTATTGTTCTCAAATACTGATCTAGCATTGGAACATTACAGTCTATTTTTCTCAGATTCTGATCCAGTATTGTAAAATCCCAGTCTCTTGTTCCCAGATTCTAATCCAGTATTGGAATATTACAGCCTATATTTTTCAGATTCTGATCCATTATTGGAACATTGCAGCCTACTGTTCTCAGATTCTGATCCAGTATTGGAACATTGCAGTCTATTTTTCTCAGATTCTGATCCAGTATTGTAAAACCCTGGTCGATTGTTCCCAAATTCTAATCCAGTATTGGAAAATTACAGCCTATAGTTTTGAGATTCTGATCAATTATTGGAACATCCCGGTCTATTGTTCCCAGATTCTGATCCAGTATTGCAACTTTGCAGTCTATTGATCTCAGGTTCCGATAAAGTAAATATGAGAGTGTATTTTTCTCAGCTTCTGATTCATTATTGGAACATTGCAGTCTATTGATTTCAGATTCTGATCCAGTATTGAAACATTACAGTCTAATGTTCTCAGATTCTGATTCATTATTGGATCATTATAGTCTAGTGTTCCCAGATTCTAATCTGCATTGGAACATTAAAACCTCTCCTTCTCAGATTCTGATAAATTATTGGAACATTGCGGTCTATTGTTCTCAGTTTCATATTCAGTATTGGAACATTACAGTGTATTGTTCTTAGAATCCTATCCATTATTGGAACATCCCTGTCCATTGTTTCCAGATTCTGATCCATTATTGGAACATAACAGCCTATTGTTCCCAGATTGTGATCCATTATTGGAACATTACGGTCTGTTATTCTCAGATTCTGTTCCATTATTGGAAAATTGCAGTCCATTTGTCTCAGATTCTGATCCAGTATTGGAACATTGCAGTCTATTGTTTTCAGATTATGATCCTTTATTGGAACATTACAGTCGATTGTTCTCAGATTCTGATCCATTACTGGAAAATTGTAGTCTATTCTTCTCAGAATCTGCGAACAATAGAAATGGATGTTCCATTAATGGATCAGAATCTGAGAACAATAGACTGCAATGGTCCAATCCTGGATCAGAATCTGAGAACAAGACACTGCAAAGTTCCAATATTGGATCAGAATCTGGGAACAATGGACCGGGATGTTCCAATAATGGATCAGAATCTGAGATAAATAGGCTACAATGTTTCAATACTGGATCAGAATCTGAAAACAATAGACTGCAATGTTCCAATAATGGATCAGAATCGGAGAACCAAAAGTTGTAATCTTCAAATAATGGATTAGAAAGTGGGAACAATAGACAGGGCTCAATACTGGATCCGAACCTGTGAACAATAGAATGTAATATTCCAACACTGGATCAGAATCTGAGAGCAATAGACTGCAATATTCCAACACTGGATCAGAATCTGAGAGCAATAGATTGTCATGTTCCAATACTGGATCAGAATCTGAGAACAATAAACTGCAATGTCCGAATACTGGATCCGAACCTGTGAACAATAGAATGTAATATTCCAACACTGGATCAGAATCTGAGAGCAATAGACTGCAATATTCCAACACTGGATCAGAATCTGAGAGCAATAGACTGTAATATTCCAATACTGGATCAGAATCTGAGAACAATAAACTGCAATGTCCGAATACTGGATCAGAATCTGTGAACAATACACTGCAATGTTCCAATAATGGATCAGAATCTGAGATCAATAGACAGCAAAGTTTCAATACTGGATGAGAATCTGAGAATAATACATTGTAATGTTTCAATAAAGCATCATAATCTGAGAACAACACACTGTAATGTTCCAATAATTCATCTGAATCTGGGAACACGGGACCAGGATGTGGCAATGACGGATCCGAATCTGAAATCAGTCGACTATTCTGATCCAATACTGGATCAGAATCTGAGAACAATCGACTGCAATGTTCGAATACTGGATCGAACTCTGAGAACAATCGGCTGTAATACAAAGAACAAAGAACAGTACAGCACAGGAAACAGGCCCTTCGGCCCTCCAAGCCTGTGCCGCTCCTTGGTCCAACTAGACAAATCGTTTGTATCCCTCCATTCCCAGGCTGCTCATGTGACTATCCAGGTAAGTCTTAAACGATGTCAGCGTGCCTGCCTCCACCACCCTACTTGGCAGCGCATTCCAGGCCCCCACCACCCTCTGTGTAAAAAACGTCCCTCTGATATCCGAGTTATACTTCGCCCCTCTCAGCTTGAGCCCGTGACCCCTCGTGATCGTCACGTCCGACCTGGGAAAAAGCTTCCCACTGTTCACCCTATCTATCCCCTTCATAATCTTCTACACCTCGATTAGATTTCCCCTCATTCTCCGTCTTTCCAGGGAGAACAACCCCAGTTTACACAATCTCTCCTCATAGCTAAGACCCTCCATACCAGGCAACATCCTGGTAAACCTTCTGTGCACTCTCTCTAACGACTCCACGTCCTTCTGGTAGTGCGGCGACCAGAACTGGACGCAGTACTCCAAATGTGGCCTAACCAGCGTTCTATACAGCTGCATCATCACACTCCAGCTTTTATATTCTATACCCCGTCCTATAAAGGCAAGCATACCATATGCCTTCTTCACCACCTTCTCCACCTGTGTTGCCACCTTCAAGGATTTGTGGACTTGCACACCTAGGTCCCTCTGTGTTTCTATACTCCTGATGACTCTGTCATTTATTGTATAACTCCTCCCTACATTATTTCTTCCAAAATGCATCACTTCGCATTTATCCAGATTAAACTCCATCTGCCACCTCTCCGCCCAATTTTCCAGCCTATCTATATCCTGCTGTATTGCCCGACAATGCTGTTCGCTATCCGCAAGTCCAGCCACCTTCGTGTCATCCGCAAACTTGCAGATTACACCAGTTACACCTTCTTCCAAATCATTTATATATATCACAAATAGCAGAGGTCCCAGTACAGAGCCCTGCGGAACACCAGTGGTCACAGACCTCCAGCCGGAAAAGGACCCTTCGACCACTACCCTCTGTCTCCTATGGCCAATGTTCCAATCCTGGTTCACACTGTGAGAAAATAGTGTGCAATTTCCCAATAATGGATCAGAATCCGAGAACAATACATTGCGCTGTTCCAGTAATGGATCAGAATCTGAGAACAATAGACTGGGATGTTCCAATACTGGATCAGAATTTCAGAACAACAGACTGTAATATTCCAATAAGTGATCTGAATCCGAGAACAATAGACTGTAATGTTCCAATCATTGAGCAGAATCTGAGAACAATAGATTGTAATGTTCCCATACTGGTTCAGATTCTGAGAACAAGAGACTGCAATGTTCCAATACTGGATCAGAAACGGAGAATATTAGACTGTAATGTTCCAATTCTGGTTCAGAGTCTGGGAACAATGGAAAGGGATGTTCCAATAATGGATCCGAATCTGAGACCAATATACTGTAATGTTGCAATGCTGGATCAGAATCTGAGAACAATCGACTGTAATGTTCCAATAAAGGATCAGAATCTGAGAACAATACACTGTAATGTTCCAATACTGGATTGGAATCTGAGAACAATAGACTGTAATGTTCCAATACTGGATTGGAATCTGAGAACAATAGACTTTAAATTTCCAATACTGGATCAGAGTCTGGGAACAATAGAAACGGATGTTCCATTAATGCAGCAGAATCTGAGAAAAAGAAACTGCAAGTTCCAATACTGGATCAGAATGTGGGAACAATGGTCCTGTTTGTTCCAATACTGGAGCAGAATCTGAGAACAATAGACCGCAATGTTAGAATAATTGAACAGAATCTGAGAATAGGAGACTGCAATGTTCCAATAATGGACCAGAATGTGGGAACAATGGTCCGGGCTGCTCCTATAATGGATCAGAATCTGAGAAAAATAGACTGCAATGTTCCAATACTGGATCAGAATCTGAGAATATACTGTAATGGTCCATTATGAATCAGAATCTGGGAACAATAGATTGCAATGGTCCAATACTGGATCAGAATCTGAAAACAATAGACTGTAATTTTCCAATACTGGATCAGAATCTGAGAACAATAGACTGTAATGTTCCAATAAAGGATCAGAATTTGAGAACAACACTGTAATCTTTCAATCATTGATCAGAATCTAAACAATAGACTGAAATGTTCCAATACTGGATCAGAATCTGAGAACAATGAACCGGGATATTACAATGATGGATCAGAATCTGAGATCATTAGACTGTAATGTTCCAATGCAAGATCAGAATCTGAGAACAATACACTGCAATGTTCGAATAATGGATCGGACTCTGAGAATAATAGACTGCAATTTTCCAATAATGGATCAGAATCTATGAACAATAAACCGTAATGTTCCAACCCTGGATCAGAACCTGAGAACAGTAGACGGCAATGTTCCAATAAAGGATCAGAATCTGAGAACAACAAAGACTGTAATGTTCCACTCATTGATCAGATTCTGAACAATAGACTGTATTGTTCCAATACTGGATCAGAATCTGAGAAAAAGAGATTACAATGTTCCAATAAAGGATCAGAATTTGAGAACAACAGAATGTAATGTTCCAATCATTGATCAGAATCTGAACAATAGACTGGAATTTTCGAACACTGGATCAGACTCTTTGAACAAGTGACCAGGATTTTACAATGATGGATCAGAATCTGAGATCAATCGGCCGTAATGTTCCAATACTGGAGGAGAATCTGAGAACAACAGACCGCAATGTTAGAATAATTGAACAGAATCTGAAAACAATAGACTGCAATGTTCCAATAATGGATCAGAATCTGAGATCAACAGACTGTAATGTTCCAATCATTGATCAGAATCTGAACAATAGACTGTAATGTTCCAATAATGGATCAGAACCTGAGATCAATCGACTGCAGAGTTTCAATAATGGATCAGAATCTGAGAGCAATAGACTGTACTGTTCCAATAAAGGATCATAATCTGAGATCAGGAGAGTGCAATGTTAGAATAATTGAACAGAATCCGAAAACAATAGACTGCACTGTTCAACACTGGATCAGAATCTGAGAACAATCGAACATAGAATACAGAAGCATAGAAAACTACAGCACAAAACAGGCCCTACGGCCCCACAAGTTGTGCCGAACATATCCCTACCTTTTAGGCCTATCTATAACCCTCCATCCTATTAAGTTCCATGTACTCACCCAGGAGTCTCTTAAAAGACCCTATTGAGTTTGGCTCCACCACCACTGACGGCAGCCTATTCCATCTGCCCACCACCCTCTGTGTGAAAAACGTCCCCCTAACATTTCCCCTGTACCTACCCCCCAGCACCTTAAACCTGTGTCCTCTCGTAGCAGCCATTTCCACCCTGGGAAAAAGCCTCTGAGAGTCCACCCGATCTATGCCTCTCAACATCTTATATACCTCTATTAGATCTCCTCTCATCCTACGTCTCTCCAAGGAGAAAAGTCCGAGCTCCCTCAGCCTATCCTCATAAGGCATGCCACTCAATCCAGGCAACATCCTTGTAAATCGCCTCTGCACCCTTTCAGTCTTTTCCACATCCTTCCTGTAATGAGGCGACCAGAATTGAGCACAGTACTCCAAGTGGGGTCTGATGAGGGTCTTATATAGCTGCATCATTATCCCCGGACTCCTGAACTCAATCCCTCGATTAATAAAGGCCAGCACACCATACGCCTTCTTAACCACCTCCTCGACCTGCAGGACCGATTTTAGAGTCATATGGACCCGGACCCCAAGGTCCTTCTGATCCTCTACCGTACTAAGAGTCTTTCCCTTTATATTGTACTCCTTCATCCCATTCGACCTGCCAAAATGGACCACGACGCATTTATCTGGGTTGAAGTCCATCTGCCACTTCTCCGCCCAGTCTTGCATCCTATCTATGTCCCTCTGTAACTTCTGACATCCCTCCAGACTATTCACAACCCCAACAACCTTCATGTCATCGGCAAACATACCAACCCATCCCTCCACTTCCTTATCCAGGTCATTTCTGAAAATGACAAACAGCAAAGGTCCCAGAACAGATCCCTGGGGCACACCACTGGTGACCGACCTCCATTTAGAAAAAGACACAACCATATAGAGTCTGGGAACAATGGAAAGGGATGTTCCAATACTGGATTGGAAGCTGAGAACAATAGAAATGGATGTTCCATGAATGGATCAGAATCTGAGAACAATACACTGTAATGTTCCAATACTGGATTAGAATCTGAGAGAAATAGACTGCAATGTTCCAATAATGGATCAGAATCTGTGAACAATAGACTGGGATGTTCCAATAATAGATAGGATTCGAAGAACAATAGACTGTAATGTTCGAATACTGGATCAGAACCTGAGAACAGCAGACTGCAATGTTTCAATAATTGATCAGGACTTGAGTACTATAGGCTGTAATGTTCCAATACGGATTAGAATCTGAGAAAAATACACTGTCATGTTCTATTACTGGATCAGAATCTGAGAACAATAGTCTGCAATGTTCAAATAATGGATCAGAATCTTAGAACAATAGTCTCTAACATTCCAATCATGAATCGGAATCTCAGATCAATAAACGGCAATGTTTCAAAACTGGATCAGAATCTGAGAACAAGAGACTGCAATGTTTCAAAACTGGATCAGAATCTGAGAACAAGAGACTGCAATGTTCCAATACTGGATCAGAATGTGGGAACAATGGACCGGAATGTTCCAATACTGGATCAGAATCTGAGAACAATAGGCTGTAATGTTCTTATTATGGACCAGTATCTGAGAACAATAGACTGAAATGTTCCAATACTGGACCAGAATCTGAGAACAATAGACTGAAATCTTCCAACACTGGATCAGAATCTGAGAACAATGCTCTGTAATATTCCAATACTGGATCAGAATCTGAGAACAGTAGGCTGTAATGTTCTAATTATGGATCAGAATCTGAGAGCAATAGCCTGAAATGTTCCAACACTGGATCAGAATCTGAGAACAATAGACTGCAATGTTCCAAAATGGAACATAATCTGAGAACAATACTCTGTAATATTCCAATACTGGATCAGAATTTGAGAACAACAGACTGCAATGTTCCAATAACGGATCAGAATCTGAGAACAATGGACTGTAATGTTCCAATAAAGGATCATAATCCGAGAACAATACTCTGTAAAGTTCCAATACGGGATCAGAATCTGAGAACAATAGGTTGTAATGTTCCAATAATTGATCAGAATCTACGAACAATAGACTGCAATGTTCCAATACTGGATCAGAATCTGAGACAAATAGACTTTAATGTTCCAATACAGGATTAGAATTTGAAATCAACAGACTGCAATGTTCCAATACTGGACCAGAATCTGAGAACAATAGACTGTAATGTTCCAATAATCATAGAAACCCTACAGTACAGAAAGAGGCCATTCGGCCCATCGAGTCTGCACCGACCACAATCCCACCCAGGCCCTACCCCCATATCTACCCACTAATCCCTCCAACCTACGCATCTCAGGACACTAAGGGCAATTTTTAGCATGGCCAATCAACCTAACCCGAACATCTTTGGACTGGGGGAGGAAAGTGGAGCACCCGGAGGAAACCCACGCAGACACGAGGAGAATGTGCAAACTCCATACAGACAGTGAGCCAAGCCGGGATTCGAACTCAGGTCCCTGGAGCTGTGAGGCAGCAGTGCTAACCACTGTGCGATCATGCCGCCGGCAGAACATGGATCAGAAGTTGGAAACAATGGACCGGGATGTTCCAATAATGGATTGGAATCTAAGAACCATACACTGTAATGTTCCAATACTGGTTCAGAACCTAAGAACAGTAGACTGCAATGTTCCAATAATGGATCAGAGTCTGAGAACTATAGGCTGTAATGTTCCAATGCGGATTAGAATCTGGGAACAAATGACCGGGATGTTACAATACTGGATCAGAATCTGAGAACAATAGAATATAATATTCCTAAACTGGATCAGAAGCTGAGAGCAAGAGACTGCAATGTTCCAGTACTGGATCAGTATCTGGGAACAATAGACCGGGATGTTCCAATAATGGATCACATTCTGAGAACAATACTCTGTAATGTTACAATATTGGATCAGAATCTGAGAACAATAGACTGCAATGTTCCAATAATGGATCAGAATCTGAGATCAATAGACTGCAAAGTTTCAATCCTGCATCAGAATCTGAGAAAAAGAGACTGCAATGTTCCAATACTGGATCAGAATCTGAGAACAGTAGACTATAATGTTCCAATACTGGATCAGAATCTGAGGACAATAGACTGCAATGTTTGAATACTGGATCGGACTCTGGGAACAAGCGGTTGTAATGTTCCAATACTGGTTCAGACTCTGAGAAAAAAACAGACTGCAAATTTCCAATAATGGATCAGTTTCTGTGAAAAAGAGATTGTAATGTTCCAGTACTGGATCAGAATCTGAGAACAATACACTGCAAAGTTCGAATACTGGATCGGACTCTGAGAACAATGGGCTGTAATGTTCCAATCATTGATCAGAATCTGAGAACAATAGACTTCAATGTTCCAATACTGGCTCAAATTCTGAGAACAATAGACTGTAATGTTCCAATCCTGGTTCAGAGTCTGGGAACAATGGAAAGGGATGTTCCAATAATGGATCAGAATCTGAGAACAATACACTGTATTGTTCCAATACTGGATCAAAATCTGAGAACAATAGACTGCAATGGTCCAATAATGGATCTGAATCTGAGAACAATAGACAGTAATGTTCCAATACTGGTTCAGAACCTGAGAAGAATAGACTGCAATGTTCCAATACTGGATCGGAATCTGAGAACAATACGCTGTAATGATCCAATACTGGATTAGAATCTGAGAACAATAGACTGCAATGTTCCATTATGGATCAGAATCTGTGAACAATAGACTGGGATGTTCCAATAATGGATGAGAAGCTGGCAACAATGGACAGGGATGTTCCAATAATGGATAGGATTCGAAGAACAATACACTGTAATGTTCCAATACTGGATCAGAACCTGAGAACAGTAGACTGCAATGTTCCAATAATTGATCAGAATCTGAGAACTATAGGCTGTAATGTTACAATACAGAATAGAATCCGAGAAAAATACACTGTCATGTTCTAATACTGGATCAGCATCTGAGAACAATAGACTCTAACATTCCATAAGACCATAAGACCATAAGACATAGGAGCGGAAGTAAGGCCATTCGGCCCATCGAGTCCACTCCACCATTCAATCATGGTTGATTTCAACTCCATTTACCCGCTCTCTCCCCATAGCCCTTAATTCCTCGAGAAATCAAGAATTTATCAATTTCTGTCTTGAAGACGCTCAACGTCTCGGCCTCCACCGCCCTCTGTGGCAATGAATTCCACAGACCCACCACTCTCTGGCTGAAGAAATTTCTCCTCATCTCTGTTCTAAAGCGACTCCCTTTTATTCTAAGGCTGTGCCCCCGCGTCCTAGCCTCCCCTGTTAATGGAAACAACTTCCCTACGTCCATCCTATCTAAGCCGTTCATTATCTTGTAAGTTTCTATCAGATCTCCCCTCAACCTCCAAAAACTCCAATGAATATAATCCCACGATCCTCAGACGTTCATCGTATGTCAGGCCTACCATTCCTGGGATCATCCGTGTGAATCTCCGCTGGAACGGCTCCAGTGCCAGTATGTCCTTCCTGAGGTGTGGGGCCCAAAATTGCTCACAGTACTCCAAATGGGGCCTAACCAGTGCTTTATAAAGCCTCAGAAGTACATCCCTGCTTTTGTATTCCAAGCCTCTTGAGATAAATGACAACATTACTTTTGCTTTCTTAATTACGGACTCAACCTGCAAGTTTACCTTGAGAGAATCCTGGACTAGGACTCCCAAGTCTCTTTGCACTTTAGCATTATGAATTTTGTCACCGTTTAGAAAATAGTCCATGCCTCTATTCTTTTTTCCAAAGTGCAAGACCTCGCACTTGCCCACGTTGAATTTCATCAGCCACTTCTTGGACCACTCTCCTAAACTGTCTAAATCTTTCTGCAGCCTCCCCACCTCCTCAATACTACCTGCCCCTCCACCTATCTTTGTATCATCGGCAAACGTGGCCAGAATGCTCCCAGTCCCGTCATCTAGATCGTTAATATATAAAGAGAACAGCTGTGGCCCCAACACTGAACCCTGCGGGACACCACTTGTCACCGGTTGCCATTCTGAGAAAGAACCTTTTATCCCAACTCTCTGCCTTCTGTCTGACAGCCAATCGTCAATCCATGTTAGTACCTTGCCTCGAATACCATGGGCCCTTATTTTACTCAGCAGTCTCCCGTGAGGCGCCTTGTCAAAGGCCTTTTGGAAGTCAAGATAGATAACATCCATTGGCTCTCCTTGGTCTAACCTATTTGTTATCTCTTCAAAGAACTCTAACAGGTTTGTCAGGCACGACCTCCCCTTACTAAATCCATGCTGACTTGTCTTAATCCGATCCTGCACTTCCAAGAATTTAGAAATCTCATCCTTAACGATGGATTCTAGAATTTTGCCAACAACTGAGGTTAGGCTAATTGGCCTATAATTTTCCATCTTTTTTCTTGTTCCCTTCTTGAACAGTGGGGTTACAACAGCGATTTTCCAATCCTCTGGGACTTTCCCTGACTCCAGTGACTTTTGAAAGATCATAACTAACGCCTCCACTATTTCTTCAGCTATCTCCTTTAGAACTCTAGGGTGTAGCCCATCTGGGCCCGGAGATTTATCAATTTTCAGATCTTTTTGTTTCTCTAGCACTTTCTCCTTCGTGATGGCAACCATATTCAACTCTGCCCCCTGACTTTCCTGAATTGCTGGGATATTACTCATGTCTTCTACTGTGAAGACTGACGCAAAATACTTATTAAGTTCCTCAGCTATTTCCTTGTCTCCCATCACTAGATTACCAGCGTCATTTTGGAGCGGCCCAATGTCTACTTTTGCCTCCCGTTTGTTTTTTAATGTATTTAAAGAAACTTTTACTATCATTCCTAATGTTACTGGCTAGCCTACCTTCATATTTGATCCTCTCCTTCCTTATTTCTCTCTTTGTTATCCTCTGTTTGTTTTTATAGCCTTCCCAATCTTCTGACTTCCCACTACTCTTTGCCACATTATAGGCTCTCTCTTTTGCCTTGATGCATTCCCTGACTTCCTTTGTCAGCCATGGCTGCCTAATCCCCCCTCTGATAACCTTTTTTTTGTTTGGGATGAACCTCTGCACTGTGTCCTCAATTACTCCCAGAAACTCCTGCCATTGCTGTTCTACTGTCTTTCCAATAATGAATCACAATCTCAGATCAATAGACGGCAATGTTTCAAAACTTGATCAAAATCTGAGAACAAGAGACTGCAATGTTTCAATACTGGATCAGAATCTGGGAACGATCGACATGGATTTAATAATACTGGACCAGAATCTGAGAACAATAGACTGAAATGTTCCAAGACTGGATCATAATCTGAGAACAATGCACTGCAATGTTCCAATACCGGATCAGAATATGCGAACAATAGATTGTAATGTCCCAATACTGGATCAGAATCTGAGAACAATGGACTGCAATGTTCCAATAAAGGATCCTAATCTGAGAGCAATGGACTGTAACGTTTCAATAAAGGATCATAATCTGAGAACAGTACTCTAAAGTTCCAATACGGGATCAGAATCTGAGATCAAAAGATGGTAATGTTTCAATAATAGATCAGAATCTGAGAACAATGGACTGTAATGTTCCAATAAAGGATCATAATCCGAGAACAATGGACATTAATGTTCCAATATTGGATCAGAATCTGAGATCAATAGACTGTCATGTTGCACTAAAAGATCATAATTTGAGAACAATAGACTGCAATGTTCGAATAATGGATCGGACTGTGGGAACAATAGGCTGTAATGTTACAATCCTGGTTCAGAATCTGAGAAAGATAGACTGCAATTTTCCTGTAATGGATCAGAATCTGAGAACAATAGACTGGAATATCCCAATATTGGTTCAAAACCGGAGAAAAACAGACTGCAATTTTCCAATAATGGGTCAGAATCTGAGAACAATGGAATGAAAAGTTCCAATAATGGAGCAGAATCTGGAAACAGTGGTCCTGGATGTTCTACGACTGGCTCAGAACCAGAGCATGATAGGCTGCAATGTTCCAATACTGGATCAGAATCAGAGATCAATACACTGTCAATTTCCAATGCGGCATCAGAATCTGGGTACAATAGACCGGGATGTTCCAATACTGGATCAGGTTCTGAGAACAATAGATTGTAATGTCCCAATACTGGATCAGAATCTGAGAACAACAGACTGCAATGTTCGAATAATGGATCGGACTCTGAGAACAATAGACTGTAATGTTCCAATCCAGGTTCAGAATCTGAGAAAAATAGACTGCAGTTTTCCTGTAATGGTTCAGAATCTGAGAACAATAGACTGTAATGTTCTAATACTGGATCAGAATCTGAGAACAATGGACCGCGATGTTCCAATACTGCAGCAGAATCTGAGAACAATACACTGTAATGTTCCAATACAGGATCAGAATCTGAGAACAATAGACTGCAATGTTCCCATAATGTATCAGAACCTGAGAACGATAGACTGGAATGTTCCAATACCGCATCAGGATCTGGGAATAATAGAACGGGATGTTACAATACTGGATCAGAATCTGACAACAATAGACTGTAATGTTAGAACATAAGAACATAAGAAATAAGAGCAGGAGTAGGCCATCCAGCCCCTCAAGCCTGCTCCGCCATTCAATAAGATCATGGCTGATCTGATAGTGGGTTCAGTTCCACTTACGCGCCCGCTCCCCATAACCCTTAATTCCCTTAATGGTTAAACATCTATCTATCTGTGACTTAAACACATTTAAGGAGGTAGCCACGACTGCTTCATTGGGCAGAGAATTCCAAAGATTCACTCCGCTCTGGGAGAAGAAGTTCCTCCTCAACTCTGTTCTAAATTGACTCCCCCATATTTTGAGGCTATGCCCCCTAGTTCCTGTTTACATTGGAAGTGGAAATAACCTCGCTTCTTCTCCCCTGTCTAGCCCCTTCATTGTCATATATGTATCTAAAAGATCTCCCTTCAAGCTTCTAAACTCCAATGAGTACAGGCCCAGTGGATTTTAATGAAGATGTGACGAGGGCGGTTGATGGAGGAGAACCGGTGGATGCGGTGTTTTTGGATTTCCAAAAGGCGTTTGATAAGGTGCCCCATAAAAGGCTGCTGAATCAGATAAGGGCACACGGAGTTGGGGGTCGTGTGTTAAAGTGGATTGGGGACTGGCTATCCGACAGGAAGCAAAGAGTCGGAATAAATGGGTGTTTTTCCGGATGGAGGAAGGTAACTAGTGGCGTGCCGCAGGGATCGGTACTCGGGCCGCAACTGTTTACCATTTATATAGATGATCTGGAGGAGGGGACGGAGTGTAGGGTAACGAAGTTTGCAGACGACACAAAGATAAGTGGAAAAGTGAATCGTGTGGAGGACGGAGAAGATCTGCAGAGAGATTTGGACAGGCTGAGTGAGTGGGCGAGGATATGGCAAATGGAGTATAACGTTGATAAATGCGAGGTTATACACTTTGGAGGAAATAATAACAAATGGGATTACTATCTCAATGGAAACAAATTAAAACATGCTACCGTGCAAAGGGACCTGGGGGTCCTTGTGCATGAGACGCAAAAGCCCATGTCTGCAGGTACAACAGGTGATCAAGAAGGCAAATGGGATGTTGGCCTCTATTGCGAGGGGGATAGAATATAAAAGCAGGGATGTCTTGATGCACCTGTACAGGGCATTGGTGAGGCCGCAGCTGGAATACTGTGTGCTATTGGTCTATTGGTCCCCTTATATGAGGAAGGATATATTGGCATTGGAGGGAGTGCAGAGAAGGTTCACCAGGTTGATACAGGAGATGAGGGGTTTGGATTATGAGGAGAGGCTGAGGAGATTGGGTTTGTACTCGTTGGAGTTTAGAAGGATGAGGGGGGAACTTATGGAGACTTATAAGATAATGCGGGGGCGGAGAGATTCTTTCCACTTAGTAAGGAAGTTGAAACTAGAGTACACAGCCTCAAAATAAAGGGGGGTCGGTTTAAGACAGAGTTGAGGAGGAACTTCTTCTCCCAGAGGGTGGTGAATCTCTGGAATTCTCTGCCCACTGAGGTGGTGGAGGCTACCTCGCTGAATATGTTTAAAGCGCGGATGGATGGATTCCTGAGCGGTAAGGGAATTAAGGGTTATGGGGAGCAGGCGGGTAAGTGGTACTGATCCACGTCAGATCAGCCATGATCTTATTGAATGGCGGGGCAGGTTCGAGGGGCTAGATGGCCTACTCCTGCTCCTATTTCTTATGTTCTTATGTTCTTATGTACTCAATCTCTCCTCATAAGCTGACCCCCTCATCTCCGGAATCGACCTGGTGAACCTTCTCTGTCCCCCCTCCAAAGCTAATATATCCTTTCTTAAATAAGGGGACCAAAACTGGACACAGTACTCTAGGTGCGGCCTCTCCAGTACCCTGTACAGTTGCAGCATGACCTCCCTGCTTTTATACTCCATCCCTCTCACGATAAAGGCTAACATTCCATTTGCCTTCTTGATCACCTGCTGCACCTGCAAACTGAGTTTTTGTGATTCATGCACAAGGACCCCCAGCTCCCTCTGCACAGCAGCATGTTGTAATTCTTCACCGTTTAAATAAGAGTCCATTTTACTATTATTCCTTCCAAAGTGGATAGCCTCACACTTACCAACGTTATACTCCATCTGTCAGATCCTTCCCCACTGACTTAGCTGATCCAAATCTCTCTGCAGACTCTTTCTGTCCTCCACGCGATTTGCTTTCCCACTCATCTTTGTGTCATCCGCAAACTTTGTTACCCTACACTCGCTCCCCTCCTCCAGATCGTCGATGTATATGGTAAATAGTTGAGGCCCCAGCACCGATCCCTGCGGCACGCCACTACTCATTGATTGCCAACCGGAAAAGCACCCATTTATTCCGACTCTCTGCTTTCTGTTAGATAGCCAATCCTCAATCCACGCTAACACTTTACCCCCAACTCCGTGTACCTTTATCTTATGCAGCAACCTTTTGTGAGGCACCTTATCAAATACCTTCTGGAAATCTATTTACACAACATCCACTGGTTCCCCTCTGTCAACTGCACTCGGCGTATCCTCAAAAAATTCCAGTAAGTTAGTCAAACATGGCTTTCCCTTCAAGAATCCATGCTGCGTCTGCTTGATTGAACCATTCTTTTCCAGTTGTCCTGTTATTTCTTCCTTAATGATAGATTCCAGCATTTTCCCAACTACGGATGTTAAGCTAACCGGCCTGTAGTTACCTGCCTTTTGTCTACCTCCTTTTTTAAACAGTGGCGTTACATTAGCTGTTTTCCAATCAGCTGGCACCTCCCCAGAGTCCAGTGAATTTTGAAAAATTACAACTAATGAATTTGCTATTACTTCTGTTGTTTCTTTTTGTACGCTGGGATGCATTCCATCCGGACCAGGAGACTTGCCTACCTTTAGTTCCATTAGCCTACCTCTTTAGTAATAGTGATCGTTTTAAGGTCCTCATCCCCGACAGTCCCGGGTAAGGGCAGAAGTTGTTTTTTGTAGTTTAGTTAGGGCATCATGATTGGCATAGGTTTGGAGGGCCGAGGGGCCTGTTCCTGTGCTGTACTTTCCCTTGTTCTTTGTTGATTATTGACTACCTTGGATGACACCCTCAGGATGTAGTCTCCTTTACTGACAACTTTGCTTACATTATCATCAAAATGGTCTCACGAATGGACCCTGAGGAAGGGTCACACAGACGTGAGACATTGGCTCTATTCTCTCTCCACAGATACTGTCAGACCTGCTGAGATCTCCCAGCATTTTCTGTTTTTGTATTCATTTACTGACTCCATTTGCTTTCATTCCCACGCAGCGTTCTCCTGTTCAGTTGACATGTAAATGTTGAAATGTTCAGCAAACTGCTGGTTAATTCCTTGAATATTCAGGCAAGTCCCCGAAAAATACATCATTCCTCAATCCATCTCGCGCCAGCTCCCCCATCCTTTACGTCTCTCCTATACATTGCAACAACCCTTTCTTCATCCTCGCCAAGAGTATCGTAACCTTGGCTCATTCCTCTGCCAGGTCACAAGCTCCGCATGAAGCCAAGAGCCAGAGAACCAGTTGGGAGCAGCACACTTGTTTATAAAGCGAGAATTCACAATACAGGAGACGCTGAGGTTGAGAATTGACCATAATGTGGACGTTCCAGAACATCATCCTTCTGTTTGGATTGCTGGATACAGTCATGGGGGGGTAGGGACTTCGAGGGCCGAAGGGCCTGTTCCGGTGCTGTACTTTCCTTTGTTCTGTGTATGTATGGGTGGCATGGTGACACAATGGTTAGCACTGCTGCCTCACAGCGCCAGAGACCCGGGTTTGATCCCCGGTTTGGGTCACTGCCTGTGTGGAGTCTGCACGTTCTCCCCGTGTCTGCATGGGTTTCCTCCGGGTGCTCCGGTTTCCTCCCACAGATCAGAAGACATGCTGTTTAGTTGCATTGATTATGCTAAATCCTCCCTCAGTGTACCCGAACAGGCGCCGGAGTGTGGCAACTGGGAGATTTTCACAGCAACCTCATTGCACTGTTAATGTGAGCCGACTTGTAACATGAATAAATAAGCTTTAGAAACTTGATCAGCGCTGTGTGAAAAGCAGAGAATGCCTGTCGTACACCATTGTATCAGTCACATTCTCAAAGGGGCCACACATTCAAAAGGAAATCCAAGCACCTCATGCTAAACAGTAACTTGTGGGCAGGAAATGCAGCCTTGGCACAGTCACCATCTCGTGCCAGGACTACATTTATAATGAAATGAAATATGAGCTTTACTAAAAATTGTACATCTTTTACACAAAACGAAACAGTCCAGTGACTAAGCTGGGGCATCATACTCTGCTGCACAGATTGGCAACAGGGCTTCCCTCAGCACCCCTCGTGCTGATGTTGCTGTTATTGCTTTCATCAGAGGGCATGGAACAAGTAACATCTGACTCGATAATTCATGGAAGCCGAAAGTACAGAACACAACTGCATTCTTTGTCAGAAAGGCGCCCGGATTGAGCTTTGCACCATGGGGTTAGTGCTCCCTCACAGCGCCAGGGATCCTGGTTCGAATCCGACCTTGGGTCACTCCAAGTGTGGAGTTGGCACATTCTCTCCGTGTCTTCATGGGTTTCCTCCAGGGGCTCCACTTTCCTCCCACAGTCCAAAGATGTGCAGGTTGGTGCATTGGCTGTGCTAAAAATTGCCCGTTATTGTCAGGGAGACTATCAGGGTGGATGCGTGGGGTTACGGAAATAGGGCCTGGGTGGGATTGTGGTCAGTACAGACTCATCATAAATTGTAACACAGAAACCCAACAGTGCGAAAGAGTCCATTCGGCCCATCGAGTCTGCACCAACAACAATCCCGCCCAGGCCCTATCCCCATAACCCCACATAATTACCCCATGAACTCCTCTAATGTACACATTCTGGACACGAAGGGAAAATTTAGCCTATAATTCACCCCACTGATTTTCTCAATAGATTACAATTATATCGTCTCTTTAATGTAATTAAACAGAACGTAATGAAAAACATGAAACATATTTCTAATCTGAATTTATCATCACAATGAAACACAATTTTAATTGAAAATTGGGGATGAAGTGGAAATGATCGAGAGCTTCAGGTTTCTAGGTGTCCAGATCACCAACAACCTGTCCCGATTCCTCCACACATTCGCTACAGTTAAGAAAACCCACCAACGCTTGTACTTCCTCAGGAGGCTAAGGAAATTTGGCATGTCCACTACGACTCCCAACAACTTTTACAGATGCATCATAGAAAGCATTCTTTCTGTTTGTATCACCGTTCCTGCTCTGCCCAAGGCAGCAGGAAACTATAAACGGTTGTGAATGAAACCTAGTCCATCACTCAAACCAGCCTCCCACCCATTGACTCTGTCTACACTTCCTGCTGCGTCGGGAAAAGCAGCCGGCGTAATCAAGGACCCCACGCACCCCGGATATTCTCTCTTCCACCGACTTCCATCGGGGAAAAGATACAAAAGTTTAAGGCCATGTACCGACGGACGCGACTGCAGCTTCTTCCCTGCTGCCATCAGACTTTTGACTAGACCCATCTTATATTAATTAGGTTACCATATATAATATATATCTATATATTGATACTATATATATGTATATATATATATATATATATATATATATAATGTAATACCTTATTATTATATTAAGTTGATATTTCTCTAGCTATGATGGTAACACGACATTCTGCATCCTCTCCTTTTTGAAGGGTATGCTTTGTCAGTATAGCTTGCAAGAAACAATGTTTTTCACTGTATACTGATACATGTGACAATAATAAAACAAATCAAATCCAATCATTGCTCCTTCACAGCGCCAGCATTGCAGTGTGTTGTTTGTTTTCTCACCTGTAATTGATTACTCTAATAGGTTGCTCTGCCGAGTCTCAGGAGTGTTTCTGCTGTGTATTAAAGAGAAGACCTTCAGTGTGAGACCTCAGTAAATGGCCATGGTTTACGCCACGGGCAGACAGAAGCCAGAGGGTGGTTGTAGAGAGTTGTTTTTCAAACTGGAGGCCTGTGACCAGTGGTGTGCCTCAGGGACCAGTGCTGGGTCCACTGTTATTGTCATTTACATAAACGATTTGGATGAGAATATAGGGGGCATGGCTAGTAAGTTTGCAGATGACACCAAGATTGGTGGCATAGTGGACAGTGAAGAAAGATATCTCCAATTGCAACTGGATCTTGATCAACTGGCCAGTGGGCGGACGAATGGCAGATGGAGTTTAATTTAAATAAATGCGAGGTGATGCATTTTGGTAGATTGAACCAGGGCACGACTTTCTCAGTTAATGGTAGGGCGTTGGGGAGAGTTACAGAACAAAGAGATCAAGGAGTAAATGTACAGAGCTCCTTGAAAGTGGAGCCATAGGTGGACACAGTGGTGAAGAAGGCATTCGACATGCTTGGCTTTATCGGTCAGAACATTGAATATAGTAGTTGGGACGTCTTGTTGAAGTTGTATAAGACATTAGTAAGGCCACACGTGGAATACTGTGTGCAATTCTGGTCATCTTATTAGAGAAAGGATATTATTAAACTAGAAAGAGTGCAGAAAAGATTTACTAGGATGCTACTGGGACTTGATGGATTGAGTTATAAGGAGAGGCTGGATAGACTGGGACTTTTTTTATCTGGAGTGGAGGAGGCTGAGGGGTGATCTGAGAGACCTATCAAATAATGAGGGGCACAGATCAGCTAGATAGTCAATATCTTTTCCCAAAGGTAGGGGAGTCTAAAACTAGACGGCATAGTTTTATGGTGAGAGGGGAGAGATACAAAAGTGTCCAGAGGGGCAAATCTTTCACATAGAGGGTGGTGAATGTTTGGAACAAGCTGCAAGAGGTAGTAATAGAGGCGGGTACAATTTTATCTTTTGAAAAGCATTTAGATAGTTACATGTGTATAATGGGTATAGAGCGCAACAGGGCACATCCGGGCAATTGGGATTGGCTTAGGGTTTTAAAGAAAAAGGGCGGCAAGGACAAGTTGGGCCGAAGGGCCTGTTTCCATGCTGTAAACCTCTCTGACTCTATGACACCATCGTTTCTCTCAGAAAACACACTGATCCACTATCGGTCAAGCTGGAGCCAGTTACTATCCTATTCTCGCTGCCATTGGAGTTCCTGGTAGGTGATTGCAACAGATTAAAATGGATTTATTCATGTCACAAGCGGGCTTACATTAACACTACAATGAAGTTACTGTGAAAACCCCTAGTCGCCCCCCTTGGCTCCTGTTCGGGTACACTGAGGGAGAATTTCGCATGGCCAATGCAACTAACCAGCACGTCTTTCAGACTGTGGAAGGAAACCGGAGGAAACCCACGCAGACATGGGGAGAACCTGCAGACTCTGCACAGGCAGTGACACAAGCCGGAAACTGAACCCGGTCCCTTGTTGTTGAGGCAGCAGCGCTGTCCACTGTGACACCGCTCCACCCAAAAAAGAGGATACATGACCTCTGCTATGAGGAGGCTCCCTCCCATCACCTCCTAACTTTGGAGAGAGTGAAGTTGCTCCCCGGAGCAGAATACCTGGGCTGATGGAACGGCAGTGGTTCCCTCTTGACCAGAGTGACGGCTCATGGGACCACAGACCCGACCAGCTTCTATAGCTACTGAGGTGTGATGAGG
Source organism: Mustelus asterias (assembly GCF_964213995.1). Taxonomy (NCBI): domain Eukaryota; kingdom Metazoa; phylum Chordata; class Chondrichthyes; order Carcharhiniformes; family Triakidae; genus Mustelus; species Mustelus asterias. The sequence goes on from NW_027590638.1 coordinate 99,424, forward strand.
GGCTGCCAGTGATTAGTCTTTGCTGGAATATTACTGTTCAACTTTGTCAGTCGGGGTATAGATTACAAAAGCAGAGAGGTCATGATGGAGTTGTATTAGAGGGATGAGCGTTGGTGAGGCCACGGCTGGAGTACTGTGTACAAATTTGGTTGAATTTTTTGAAGGGGCAACCAGGAAGGTAGATGAGGGCAGTGCAGTTGATGTTGTCTATAGACTTTAGCAAAGGCCGTTGACAATGTACCACATGGTAGGTTGTTGCATAAGGTTAAAACTCACGGGATCCAGGGTGAGGTAACTAAATTGATAGGAAATTGGCTTCATGACAGAAGCCAGAGGGTTGTAGAGGGTTGTTTTTCAAACTGGAGGCCTGTGACCAGCGGAGTGCCTCAGGGATCAGTGCTGGGTCCACTGTTATTTGTCATTTATATTAATGAGTTGGATGCGAATTTAGGAGGGATGGTTCGCAAGTTTGCAGATGACACCAAGATTGGTGGTATAGTGGACAGTGAAGAAGGTTATTGCAGATTGCAACGAGATCTTGATCAATTGGGCCAGTGGGCTGACGAATGGCAGATGGAGATTAATTTAGATAAATGGGAGGTGATTCATTTTGGTAGATTGAACCACGGTAGGACTTACTCAGTTAATGGTAGGGCATTTGGGAGAGTGAAAGAACAAAGACATCGAGGGGTACACGTTCATAGCTCCTTGAAAGTGGAGTCACAGGTGGATAAGGTAGTGAAGGAGGATTTTCCCAGAGCAGAAGTGGTGATCACGAGGGGTCACGGGCTCAAGGTGAGAGGGGCGAAGTATAACTCAGGATGTTGCCTGGTATGGAGGGTCTTTGCTATGAGGAGAGATTGGGTAGACTGGGGTTGTTCTCCTTGGAAAGACGGAGAATGAGGGGAGATCTAATAGAGGTGTACAAGATTATGAAGGGTATAGATAGGGTGAACAGTGGGAAGCTTTTTCCCAGGTCGGAGGTGACGATCACGAGGGGTCACGGGCTCAAGATGAGAGGGGCGAAGTATAACTCGGATATCAGAGGGACGTTTTTTACACAGAGGGTGGTGGGGGCCTGGAATGCGCTGCCAAGTAGGGTGGTGGATGCAGACACGCTGACATCGTTTAAGACTTACCTGGATAGTCACATGAGCAGCCTGGGAATGGAGGGATAAAAACGATTGATCTAGTTGGACCAAGGAGCGGCATAGGTTTGGAGGGCCGAAGGGCCTGTTTCCTGTGCTGTACTGTACTTTGATTTTTGTTCTTTGAAGGCATTCTGCATGCTTGGTTTCATTGGCCAGAACATTGAATACTGGATTTGGGACGTCTTGTTGAAGTTGTACAAGACATTAAACATAGAAACATAGAAACCCTATAGTACAGAAAGAGGCCATTCGGCCCATCGAGTCTGCACCGACCACAATCCCACTCAGGCCCTACCCCCATATTGCTACATATTTACCCACTAATCCCTCTAACCTACACATCCCAGGACACTAACGGGCAATTTTAGCGTGGACAATCAACCTAACCCGCTCATCTTTGGACTGTGGGAGGAAACCGGAGCACCCGGAGGAAACCCACGCAGACACAAGGAGAATGTGCAAACTCCACACAGACAGTGACCCAAGCCGGGAATCGAACCCAGGTCCCTGGAGCTGTGAAGCAGCACTGCTAACCATTGTGCTACCGTGCCACACTTGGAATATCGTGTACAGTTCTGGTCACCCGATCAGAGAAAGGATATTATTAAACTAGAAAGAGTGCAGAAAATATTTATTAGAATGCTACTGAGCCTTGATGGTTTGAGTTAGAAGGAGAGTCTGGATAGACTGGGACCTTTTTCCCTGGAACGCAGTAGGTTCAGGGGTGATCTTACAGATTTTTATAAAATAATGAGAGGCACAGATGAGCTAGAGAATCAACATAATTTCCCAAAGGTGAGAGAGTCTAAAACTAGAGGGCATAGGTTTAAGGTGAGACAGGAGAGATACAAAAGTTTCCAGAGGGGCAACCTTTTCACTCAGAGGTTGGTGAGTGTCAGGGGCAAGGTGCCAGTGGCCGTAGTAGAGGCGGGTGCAATTTTGTATTAAAAAAAAACATTTAGAAAGTTGCATGGATAAGATGGGTATAGAGGGATATGGGCCAAATGCGGGCAATTGGGGCTAGTTTAGTGGTAAAAATTGGGCGGCATGGACAAGTTGGGCCGAAGGGCCTATTTCCATGCTGTAAACCTCGATGACTCATCCACCCTTTATTCTCCACTCTCATCCAAACCAGCTGAAAGAACCTCAAAGCTGAGTGGGATTGTGGTCGGTGCAGATTCAATGGGCCGAATGGCCTCTTTCTGTACTATAGGGTTTCTATGTTTCTATGTTTAATGTCTTGTACAACTTCAACAAGACGTCCCAAATCCAGTATTCAATGTTCTGGCCAATGAAACCAAGCATGCGGAATGCCTTCAAAGAACAAAAATCAAAGAACAGTACAGCACAGGAAACAGGAGGTTAAAGTCCGACAGGTTTATTTGGTAGCACTGTTGTACAATTGCAGTCGCTGACACTTCTGCACTCCTGTCCTTTGGGTTCCCTGACCTACCTCAGCAGCCGTCACATCCTCCTGTCCCTGACCACTTTCCAAACTGGAAAGTTTTTTCTGAAGCCGTGTGACGGCCTCCTGAAACAAAGCTTCCAGGTAAAACTCTCCCTCCCTGATATGTTGCAGTGTCAAACTCCAGCTGAATGTCTCTGAGCCGAAGCTCCTCAAGCCGCAGATACTTACTGCAGACATACTTGCTCTGAATAACACCAGTATCCATGAGCACCCACATACTGCAGTCATCACACATCAACTGTCCTGATATACTTCTGATCTTAAACTAATGACTTAATTATTTCATTCAGTTATTTATTTTAGATATTAATAAATCTTATCGCAAAGTGCAGGACAAATTTCAACCTTGGGAAAATGGACCTTGACCACTTACTAGATATTCACCAACAGCTCGCCACCTCCCTGTAGAAAAGCAGAAACCAATTCCCACAGGAAAAAAACGTTTGAACATACTCCCCACAAGGACCGACAAACAGACAACAGGAAACTACTGGATGCTGAATGAATAGAGTTTTACAACGTATCAGATTATCAGCACTACCTTACATCCTCATCTCGAAACTAAATGCTCAGTCAGTCTCACTGTTGTCCCTTCAAATCCATGTCTCACTCTCACCCTGCGCAAACACTGTCTTTGTTTTCACTCCACTCAATGCATTTCCCACTCTCACAATTCACTATTTTCAACCCTTTCAATAAAGAGTGAGCAGAACTGCAGGGAAGGAAGAGGACAGGATGTGATCCTCCAGTGACAGGCACCTTAACAAGCATTGGCAATGCATGTCCTCCTGCTCCACTGTGGGGGAGGCCTTGTTACCAGGGGCTGCAGACATCAGCAAGACCTGCCATGAAAGTCTGAGCCTCTTGATTCAGCTTGATTGTGTGGACCTGGTGCTCACACATGTCATCATCAGAGGTTCAAGGTGCATCCGTGGTGTGGTGAGACAGTCGGGAAGTGCATATCAAGGTGAGTGATGCCCTGGACATCTGTCTCAGTAAAATATCTTCAGGCCTGATACAATTGTCAGACAATTACTTTGATACTAAAACTCTGTAGATCACATCGATTTGGTTTCCACAACCCGTGTGCCTCTATGGATTGGTCATTTTTAGCAGCCGAGCACTCAGCTTGTTGACACCGAAATATAACTCAGGATGAAGTACAGAAATCAAGCAAATAATCCCCCAATCACCGGGGCTGAGGCAGGTAAGAGGAAAATGCTGCATTCGCAGCAGAATGAACCGGGTTTTACAATGTACAGGTACTGGATCCCGTATCGGAGGCGTTGGGCACTGGACCTGTTCCAGAATTGTGGATTTGGAGTTCTGGATCGCGTGCTTGTAAAACACGGAGAATCAGTGAGAAATAAAGACCCTGAGGCTTTTCTAATTTAATTATTATACTTTTATTATTTCATAATTTTACATATTGCATTGCAACCGAGGGAGAGGCAGCTGTCACACTGACAGATGCTGTGAAAATTGAAGGTTCGGGCTGATTTGGCAGATTTTGTGCCCTATCTGCTGGGTTGATAAAACATGGAGAAGGAATGAGAAATAAAGACGACAAGGCTTTTAGCTCATTATTGTACATTTATTATTTCATCATTTTACAACTCAAGTTACAGATCCACTGAGGAGGAGACAGCTGCCATTCAGACACAGGCTGTGAATGTTGACAGTTCAGGGTTTAATGTGTGTCTTGTAAACATGTCCTGCAGCTTAAATTGTTTCAAGTACATGGGGTTTTCTTTCCGAAACACCTCTTGTCCCTTTTAGACCCACATAATATGCTGCTCTGTAATGAAGCTCTTCTGATCGAATGCCATGAATCAGTTCCTCCGTGATCCTTATTCACCTGTCAATAGACAGATTCATCTTCATCATCACCGCTCTCATTCTCTTTATTCTTGGTCAAGACCATGGTGTCTATTCCATTGTGTGGAACTTGGCAGTGAATTTCAGCATTGTTGCCAATATTACAGAATCCTCAACATCTTCTTCATCCAACAGCTGGGCTTCAGCACAGGAAAGTCTTTCAAAAATACCAGCAATATTTACAAAATATCTTTCTTCTCGGACACACGGACACCGTTAAATTCAGGTTTAATTTCATCATCACCAATCAAGGAAATTTCTGGAAGATGGCAGGAAAATGCTGCATTTCTCACAGATGGGAGAGGATTTTACAATGTACAGGTACCAGACCCCATACCTGGGATGTCTTGTATCCAACATGTTCTGATCTTGTGGATTTGGCAGATTTTGGGCTCTTTATGGCGTGCTTATAAAACATGGAGAAGGAATGAGAAATAGAGACGACAAGGCGTTTAGTTCATTATTTTACATTTATTATTTCATAATTTTACAACTCAAATTACATAACCACCGAGGATGAGATATCGACCGTACTGAGACAGGCTGTGAATATTGAAGGTTCAGGCACTGACTACACCGTTTAAACATGTCCTGTAGTTTATGGATTCTGGTTTCTGGATGGCATGCTGATAAAACACGGAGAAGGAATGAGAAATAAATACTTTTATTTCATTATTGTACTTTTATTATTTCATAATTTTACAACTCAAATTGCATATCATCTGAGGAAGAGAAAGCAGGACTTTCACATCTGCCAATAGATCTTCAGCAACGTTTTCTCCTCAGAGAGATGAAAAGCTCTAAATTCAGGTTTAATTTCACCATCACCATTTAAGAACATGGGAAATGGCTTGAGGTTGTGCCTTCCATTTATCAAACTACCTTGGGGTACCGTTGGCCTAGCCTTGGCAGCACTGCAGAATGCATGGTTCACATTGAATATTACTTGTAATTCCCTCCCACCCAAGCCTCTGTTCAATGCAATGAGCATTTTGTGCATGAATTCAGCCTTGTATCTGGTCGCGATTGCCCGCAAAATGCATTGATCCTTGGGCTGAATGGAGGACGCACATTTGGGCAGAAAATAAGTTCTGAAAACAATGTTCCTGATGAGGACAAAATAACCATGCAGCTCTCAGGAACCCCCAGACACCGACACTGAGCCCTGGCTTCAGGGACAAAATGGCTCTCGGACCAATCGAGGGAAATTGGTTGAGGCATCCATGTGCACTGATTGATTGGCTTTGTAAACAACAGGGAAGACTCTGATCCCTTTGAACAATGTAATCTTCTGACTGTCACCAATAACACATGTACACATGCCCTGCTCTTTGACCTCCTTCCAATATTATCATGGAAAATTCATCCAAGTATGTCTCTGCAGCTTCATGGCCAGCGAAGGTTTCTTCACCATATACTTTCAGCAAACACACACCATGGCAGTTTGTAAACTTGTTCTGCCACCCTGACGCTCAATAACATGGTGTTGTTAGGCCTAGCTCTTTATGGAACACTTTCACTTTGGCCATGGTAATGGATATGTTGCACTCTGACAGTGTCTGATTCACTCTAATAACACTTTGTCTACATGGACAGTCTTTAACTGATGGAGGGTTTTCCTATTATCCATTAATTTGGGCACATCACTGTCAGAATAACATTTAATTTCTCCATTTGCTTCTTCAGATCATAAATGGGCGATGTCCCAACACCATTCTATTTGCTTAACCTTTTCCCTGAGGTGCCTTTCTCCAGACCTTTTCCCTGAGGTGCCTTTCTGCTTTATAGTCAGTGACCTTTTGTCTTGGTGCTCCTGCCAGCCACTGGACTTTTGACATGAAAACACTCGTAATAAAGTCTGGAGTTATACAGAGAGAGACATGTTCGAGCAATGGTTAAACTGCGTGTGCTGGTTATGGATATGGGAATCTGGGACTTGACAAAATACTCTGTGCGTCAGTTACAAATTGTATCATGTGGCGTCAGCGTCAAGTGTAATAGGTTTTTGAGACCCTCCTGTTTCTGGGACGCTGGATAAGGGGTCCAGTACCTTTACCAGTTTACAACGGGGATGATTCTCATTCAAATATACTGCACAGAATTATAGGAAGTAGCCAAGTAGTGCTGAGGTCAAAGCTGGTGGAGACACTTGTGTGGGAATGGTGACTTAAATCAGCTGATGAAATATTAGCCAATGGATCCAGCGTGAAGAGTTAAATCAGCTTGAGCTACAAGTGTGACACATGCTGCCGGTGTATTTGCAGCAGATGGAGTGTCTGTAGTTTTCCTGTTATTGCACTGCTGGTGAACAATAATCTGATAAGAATTCTACCTCAACATCCAGCCCAGTGTTTGGGAAAATTATGATTCACTAAATTAAAGGAGGGTTGTCCATCAACAACACTCCATTGATATACTTGGCCTCGCAGTATCAAGCTTCATTACCCAGAGTTAAAATTGTATCGTGTTTGGGAAAATTATGATTCCCTAAATTAAAGGAGGGTTATCCTTATTCTTGAAATGAATTGGGATTCTCGATTATGTCTCTGAGGTCAGAATGGCAGCATTTAACACATTTAATTCAACCAAGGCATCAGCACCCTGATTCTGAGTCTGGCATTGATTCACTGAATCTTTGAAAGGAAACATTTCTCAAGAGGATTTGGATTTCACAGCAGGTCATTGCTGAGATCTGCATCAGCTGGATAACGTTTGACCAGCCAGAGGTTCTGATGGCTGAATTGTACAATCCTCTCCTGAGGCTTCAGCAACTACAGGAATGGAGAGGAGAGCTGGAAATGCCGTGTCCACATTTCCCCTCACATCCCGCATGGCTCAGACACTCAGATGGAGCTCTTGCTGTGGGATCTGGTGATTGAAATGATGTCACATTTGCCAAGGATGGAAGGAAACGGCCAGCCTCGTAAAACCAGCAGGCATGAATGGAAGGGGCTGAGAAAGTGAGCAGGAACATTGTGGGACATGGGAAAAGTGTGTCAAGACGTTCATGGACATCAGGAGGTCAGGAAAGTGCGTGACGTAACTCGCTCAGGAGCCGAGACTCACACTCTTATTTTCCCAGCATTTCCCAGCACAACTGGATAGCAGGGCGGCACGGTAGCACAGTGGTTAGCACTGCTGCTTCACAGCTCCAAGGACCTGGGTTCGATTCCCGGCTTGGGTCACTGTCTGTGTGTGAGTTTGCACATTCTCCTCGTGTCTGCATGGGTTTCCTCCGGGTGCTCCGGTTTCCTCCCACAGTCCAAAGATGTGTGGGTTAGTTTGATTGACCACGCTAAAATTGCCCTTAGTGTCCTGAGAAGCGTAGGTTAGAGGGATTAGTGGGTAAATGTGTAGGGATATGAGGGTAGGGCCTGGGTGGGATTGTGGTCGGTGCAGATTCGATGGGCCGAATGGCCTCTTTCTGTGCTGTAGGGTTTCTATGATTCTATGAACTCCACAAAACAACACCCCTTACACCTGCATTCATTCCTGTCTCTCCAGACACTTCCTCACATCCTAATCTGAAAAGCCAAGTGCTCACTCAGCCATATCATTGTGCCATCACAGCCATGTCTCACTCTCACCCTGCACTAACACTGACTTTGTTTTCACTCCACTCAATGCATTTCTCACTCTCACAATTCTCTATTCCCATCCCTTTCAGTTCGACGAACAAATTCTACTACTTCAGATATTTATCTAACTTTCCGGTAACAGTTGCAATGTTCTCATCCCTCAACCATTCCCAGTGACACAGCATTAAGATAGAGGTCGGTGGGAAGGTAGCTACAGACCGTCAATTATAAATAAATTAAAGGATGTAGAGCTGCACTGAGAAAAAAGACTGGGACACAGAGGATGATGACGTGAGGTGCATTTCAATTGTCCTCCATTCCTCCTTAGCTTTCTACAGACAATGATTGGTCTTGGGTTGGGATTCGATCTCTCTTGTAATTAATCCACTTGCCTTTGATACTTCATTTCTCATGATTTCACTCTGTGGCAGTTTGGTCAAAACCCCATTTCTGCACATTCACCCTGACACGAACCATGTACCTGTAGCAGAAGAAGCAATTAGACACAGAAAATACTGGACAGTAACAAGTATAACAACAGGTATTTTATAGCTTCCCTCAAATAGTAAAACCATTCACCCCATAAATACTGAAGATTCTGAGTGTAAAACTGACTGGTTTGTTACATTTCTTGTAATTTTACTGGTGTCAGCTCAGCACGAAAAGCAGAAGATTCCATAAGTTCTGGAGTTGAACAACTTACAACTTCTTCAAACTATTTCCCAGTTTCTGCCTCCAAAACTTTTCGTGCTAAGTGTCTGAGTGAAGAATTTCTTCAACTCTCCACACTTCCTTTCTCACGTCTGAGTGCTCGGTGTTGGTGGAAAATCTGAGCAGCTGAATGTTGATGTGTTCACTCTGCCCTAATTTAATCATTCCTTCCATCCCGACACTGCACTCAATATCAATCAGTCGCCTCAAGAGGAAGGTTCTCAACTACCTGTAAAAATAAACATTTTACAGCTCAAACCTTGTGAGTGCCAGCTGGCTACCAATGTTCCATTGTTCAAGCTCCCTTCGCAAAACAAAGATGTTCAGACCTTCTGCACATCCGCTTTCACTCCTAAAGGGGACAACCAGAGAGTAAGGGTCGGTGCAGCTCCATTTCTGTCACTGGAACGGGGTGTGAAGCCTCCTGTCTCTACTTTATCCAGTTTACAAACCCAATGAAATGTGTGATCTCACTGTGATACCACCGTTTCCCTCATCCAGTTAAAGGGCCTCATCCTGATGCGGGTCTTGGGGAAACATCCCTGGGTTTCACTTTGGCCGTCATGATAGAAGGAGCTAGAATGTAAAAACAAATTCAGCGAATAAGAGGAGGGACTGGCCTTAATAAGAATATCAGCCTTCTCCCTGCCACATTCCCCGAGTGAAGGATGAACCCAATGTTCCAACATCCTGTTGAGTTTGTAGAGCTGAATGCTCCAGATCATCAATGATGCCGGAGACATTGATCAGGACCCACTGAGGCTGGGCTTTAATCATTGGCTGGGGAATTGATTGCTGCCAATGGGAAGGTTTACATGGAGCCGATTCCAATTCAGACTGCACTATACATGTTGTTTAGATCCAGACTTTTCAATAAGTCGCTGCCCAAGAGAAGGGCAATAGTTGATGAACCGCTTCTGTTCAGATTTATTATGTACAGTGGAGGGGAGAGTGGAGAAGGTGGTAAATGCCTTCCTGAACCTTTAGTGTGAGGCACAGTAAAGGAAGGTACTAATGCCCACACTTCAGACTGGCGCCAGTAATACAGCTGCAAACATTCACACAGCACGGAGTGAGCACCAAATTCAAGGACAGGTAGCAGCCAGTCAGTGAGAGACATACCTGAGAGTTGGGCTGTGTGACCATCTTTACCCAAGTTCCAGGACCCAGACTATCTATGAGCAACAATATTGAAGATTTATTCGCAACCACAACTTCAACTAATCCATCCTACTCTGCATCAATATTACTGGCTCTGTTGTAATCATCACATTGCTCATTATCATGTTCACACATTACATTACAAGGTAATGATATTGAGACAAACCAATCACTTCTTACCCGCCCACCTTCACTCCGAGATAGATCAGGCCGTTAGTAAGAGCCTGTGAGTTCCACTGGAACTGGTTGTGCTGATGAACCGACTCTGATGTTTAATCTCAAGGTGATGCTCAGTGTGAGAGCGAGGCTTGCTCTGTAATATCATGAAACATCAACCAACCAAGGGCCTTGGCTTGATGGACAAATACCCTTGGGTTTCATTTGGGTCACAATCAGAGTGAGAAGATTATCTGATATATTCTGTCCGACAGGTTGCGCAATGTTTGGAACTCTCTTCCCCAGAAAGTTGTGGAGGACAGGGTCAATGAACATTTTGAAGACAGAAGTAGATAGATTCCTGACTAACAAGGGAGTCAATGGTTCTCAGAGGTCGGCAGAGATAAGGCACATTCAGATCAGCTGTGATCTTACTGAATGGCAGAACAGGCTCGAGCGCTCGAATGGGCCACTTCTACTCCTAATTCATATGTTGGTATCAGCTAAAATATAACCTTTCCATATGGATACAACCCAGTGGACATGGCAGGTAGGGCAATGGTGATGGGATTGATGGCCTTCTCCATGTCCTCCTACTGGGTAAACCATGTTTAAAATTGCTTCGATATCCTTTGAATCAGTGTTTGTGGTTTCTGGGATATGGAGCACTGAAGGGCAGAATACTCGGGATAATCAGTGGTGCCAGCGAACATTGGTCATGATCCATTGGTGCTGGCTTGGTACCAGGGGCAGAGGAGCCAATCAGTGCTGTTGGGAGAAGCTGAACCAAAATCTTGCTGGAATATATGTGTTGTTGTAGCCGAGGATTCACAACGAGTTCAACCGAGAGAAAGGCTGTGGAAGATGACTCATTTCCATTGAGCTCCATTGTGTAGATTCAGTGAGCAGGGGACAGATATCTACCTGGAACTTTACAGTGAATCGAGCAAACATTGAACATTTCTGCCAAGCACTAGAAATCTCACAGCCAATCCTATAGGAGATGAATCCAATACAGAACAAGGCAACAAAACACAACTATTTCATCTTGCAGCCGTTTAACTGAATTTGTTGGGTTAATAAGAAAATTAAAATTAAAATACAACTATACCTTTCTGGCTACCTTCTCGAAGCTTCTGAAGATTCGGTCTATCATGTGTTTTGGTCTGATTTGTTTCACAGCATTTTTGATGGGTTTCAATGGGTGTTAATGTGTTTTAATTATGGACCCTTTGTGTTTGTGTGCTGTGCACCAAAATGTCTAGTTTCAGCCATATTGGTGAAGCATTGAACCAATATTTCTCTTCGGTGTTCACGCAAGGGGACATGAATATAGCTGAGGAGGACACTGGGTTGCAGGGGAGTAGAATAGACAGTATTACAGTTGATAAGGAGGATGTGCAGGATATTCTGGAGGGTCTGAAAATAGATAAATCCCCTGGTCCGGATGGGATTTATCCAAGGATTCTCTGGGAGGCAAGAGAAGTGATTGCAGAGCCTCTGGCTCTGATCTTCAGGTCGTCGTTGGCCTCTGGTATAGTACCAGAAGATTGGAGGTTAGCGAATGTTGTCCCATTGTTTAAGAAGGGGAACAGAGACTTCCCCGGGAATTATAGACCGGTGAGTCTCACTTCTGTTGTCGGCAAGATGTTGGAAAAAATTATAAGGGATAGGATTTATAGTTATTTGGAGAGTAATGAATTGATAGGTGATAGTCAGCATGGTTTTGTGGCAGGTAGGTCGTGCCTTACTAACCTTATTGAGTTTTTTGAGAAAGTGACCAAGGAGGTGGATGGGGGCAAGGCAGTGGACGTGGTATATATGGATTTTAGTAAGGCGTTTGATAAGGTTCACCATGGTAGGCTTCTGCAGAAAATGCAGATGTATGGGATTGGGGGTGATCTAGGAAATTGGATCAGGAATTGGCTAGCGGATAGGAAACAGAGGGTGGTGGTTGATAGTACGGGCGGCACGGTAGCACAGTGGTTAGCACTGCTGCTTCACAGCTCCAGGGACCTGGGTTCGATTCCCGACTTGGGTCACTGTCTGTGTGGAGTTTGCACGTTCTCCCTGTGTCTGCGTGGGTTTCCTCCGGGTGCTCCGGTTTCCTCCCACAGTCCAAAGATGTGCGGGTTTGGTTGATTTGGCCATGCTAAAATTGTCCCTTAGTATCTTGAGATGCGTAGATTAGAGGGATTAGTGGGTAAAATATGTAGGGATATGGGGGTAGAGCCTGGGTGGGATTGTGGTCGGTGCAGACTCGATGGGCCGAATGGCCTCTTTCTGTACTGTAGGGATTCTATGATTCTATTCTATGATAAATATTCATCATGGAGTGCGGTTACAAGTGGTGTACCTCAGGGATCTGTTTTGGGGCCACTGCTGTTTGTAATATTTATTAATGATCTGGATGAGGGTATAGTTGGGTGGATTAGCAAATTTGCTGATGACACCAAAGTCGGTGGTGTGGTAGACAGTGAGGAAGGGTGTCGTAGTTTGCAGGAAGACTTAGACAGGTTGCAAAGTTGGGCCGAGAGGTGGCGGATGGAGTTTAATGCGGAGAAGTGTGAGGTAATTCACTTTGGTAGGAATAACAGATGTGTTGAGTATAGGGCTAACGGGAGGACTTTGAATAGTGTGGAGGAGCAGAGGGATCTAGGTGTATGTGTGCATAGATCCCTGAAAGTTGGGAATCAAGTAGATAAGGTTGTTAAGAAGGCATATGGTGTCTTGGCGTTTATTGGTAGGGGGATTGAATTTAGGAGTCGTAGCGTTATGTTGCAACTGTACACAACTCTGGTGCGGCCGCACTTGGAGTACTGTGTGCAGTTCTGGTCCCCACATTACAGGAAGGATGTGGAGGCTTTGGAGAGGGTGCAGAGGAGGTTTACCAGGATGTTGCCTGGTATGGAGGGGAGATCCTATGAGGAGAGGCTGAGGGATTTGGGATTGTTTTCGCTGGAAAGGCGGCGGCTAAGAGGGGATCTTATTGAAACATATAAGATGATTAGAGGTTTAGATAGGGTGGATAGTGATAGCCTTTTTCCTCTGATGGAGAAATCCAGCACGAGGGGGCATGGCTTTAAATTGAGGGGGGGTAGTTATAGAACCGATGTCAGGGGTAGGTTCTTTACCCAGAGGGTGGTGAGGGATTGGAATGCCCTGCCAGCATCAGTTGTAAATGCGCCTAGTTTGGGGGCGTTTAAGAGATCCGTAGATAGGTTCATGGACGAAAAGAAATTGGTTTAGGTTGGAGGGTCACAGTTTTTTTTTTTAACTGGTCGGTGCAACATCGTGGGCCGAAGGGCCTGTTCTGCGCTGTAATGTTCTATGTTCTATGTTCTATATATAGGCATCAAGTATTTTGTTTGACTGAAACAAGTCTGCCCCATGTATCTAGTGGTGACTTGTTTGTCGGGAAATGTATAACTGCCCTTTTACAGTTGCTAATGTGTCCTGGTGCATCTCTGGTTTCGAATTGTCTGATCTTGAATTTTGCAAAAAGCCTGTCTCTCGGCAGAATTGCCTCTGTGCATTTGGACTGAGGTAATCGCAGCTTACCGAGGCCAGTGAGCCTCACATCTGTGGTGGGTAAGTTGTTGGAAAGCATTTTGAGAGACAAGACCTACAGGCATTTAGAGACACAAGGACTGATTCGGGACAGTCAGCATGGCTTTGTGAGTGGAAAATCATGTCTCACAAATTTGATTCAGTTTTTTTCAATGGGTAACCAAGAAGGTAGATGATGGCAGTGCAGTTGTTGTTGTCTGCATGGATTTTAGCAAGGCGTTTGAAAAGGTACCGCATGGTAGGTTGTTGCATAAGGTTAAATCTCACGGGATCCAGGGTGAGGTGTCTCAGTGGATACAAAATTGGCTTGATGACAGAAGCCAGAGGGTGGTTGTCGAGGGTTGTTTTTCAAACGGGAGGCCTGTGACCAGCGGTGTGCCTCTCAGATCAGTGCTGGTCCACTGTTATTTGTCATTTATATTATTGATTTAGATGAGAAAAAAGGAGTCATGGTTAGTAAGTTTGTAGATGATACCAAGATTGGTGGCATATTGGACAGTGAACAAAGTTATCTCCGATTGCAACAGGATTTTGATCAATTGGGCTGTCAAATGGCAGATGGATTTCAATTTAGATAAATGCGAGGTGATGTATTTTGGTAGATTGAACCAGGGCAGGACTTGCTCAGTTAATGGTAGGGCACTGGGGAGAGTTACAGAACAAAGAGATCTCGGGGTACATGTTCATAGCTCCTTGAAAGTGGAGTCACAGGTGGACAGAGCGGTGAAGAAGGCATTCGGAATGCTTGGTTTCATCGGTCAGAACATTGAATAAAGGATTTGGGACGTCTTGTTGAAGTTGTACAAGACATTGACAAAACCACACTTGGAATACTGTGTACAGTTTTGGTCACCCTATTGTAGAAAGAATATTATTAAACAAGAAAGAGTGCAGGAAAGATTTACGAGGATGCGACCCGGACTTGATGGTTTGAGTTATAAGGAGAGGCTGGATAGACTGGGACTTTTTTCTTGGGAGCGTAGAAGGCTGAGGGGTGATGAGGGGCACAGATCAGCTTGATAGTCAATATATTTTTCCAAAGTTGATGGGGGGCGGGGGGGGGGGGGGGAGGTGGTCTAAAACTAGAGGGCACAGGTTTAAGGTGAGAGGCGAAAGATCCAAAGTGTCCAGAGGGGCAATTTTCTTTACACAGACAGTGGTGAGTGTCTGGAACAAGCTGCCAGAGGTAGTAGTAGAGGCGGGTACAATTTTGTTCTTTAAAAAGCATTTAGACAGTTACATGGTTAAGATGGGCATAGAGGGATATGGGCCAAATGCGGGCAATTGGGATGAGCTGAGATCATGGAACAGTACAGCACAGTACAGGCCCTTCGGCCCTCGATGTTGTGCCACGCTTTCCCCGAAACCAAGATCAAGCTATCCCACTCCCTATCATTCTGGTGTGATCCATGTGCCTATTCAAGAACAGCTTGAAAGTTGCTAAAGTGTCCGACTCCACTATCACAGCAGGCAGTCAATTCCACAACTCAACCACTCTCTGCGTAAAGAACCTACCTCGGACATCCCTCCTATATCTCCCACCATGAACCTTATAGTTATGCCCCCTCGCAAACAGCTACATCCATCCGAGGAAATGGTCTCTGAACGTCCACTCTATCTATCCCCCTGATCATCTTATAAACCTCTATTAAGTCGCCTCTCAACCTCCTCCTCTATAAAAAGAAAAGCCCCAGCACCCTCAACCTTTCCTCATGAGACCTAACCTCCAAACCAGGCAGCATCCTGGTAAACCCCCTTTGCACCCTCTCCAAAGCTTCCACATCCTGAGGGACAAGATTTATGAGCATTAAGAGGGGTTTAGTATGCTCAAGAATACTCAGCATGGCTTTGTCAAAGGCAGATCGTGCCTTACGAGCCTGGTGGAGTTCTTTGAAAATGTGACGAAACACATTGACGAAATGAAAGCGATCGATGTGGTTTATATGGATTTTAGCAAGGCGTTCGATAAGGTCCCCCATGCAAGGCTTCTCGAAAAAGTGAGAGGGCATGGGATCCAAGGGGCTTCTGCCCAGTGGATCCAGAACTGGCTTGCCCAAAGGAGGCAGAGAGTGTCTATAGATGGGTCTTTTTCTAATTGGAGGTCGGTCACCAGTGGTGTGCCCCAGGGATCTGTTCTGGGACCCTTACTGGTTGTCATTTTCATAAATGACCTGGATGAGGAAGTGGAGGGATGGGTTGGTAAGTTTGCTGACGACACGAAGGTTGGTGGGGTTGTGGATAGTCTGGAGGGATGTCAGAAGTTACAGAGGGACATAGATAAGATGCAAGACTGGGCGGAGAAGTGGCAGATTGACTTCTACCCAGATAAATCCGTCGTGGTCCATTTTGGCAGGTCGAATGGGATGAAGGAGTACAATATAAAGGGAAAGACTCTTAGTACTGTAGAGGATCAGAAGGACCTTGGGGTCCGGGTCCATAGGACTCTAAAATCGGCCCCGCAGGTGGAGGAGGTGGTTAAGAAGGCGTATGGTGTGCTGGCCTTTATCAATCGAGGGATTGAGTTTAGGAGTCCGGGGATAATGATGCAGCTATATAAGACCTTCGTCAGACCCCACTTGGAATACTGTGCTCTGTTCTGTTCGCCTCCTTACAGGAAGGATGTGGAAAAGATTGAAAGGGTGCAGAGGAGATTTACAAGGATGTTGCCTGGATTGAGTGGCATGCCTTATGAGGATAGGCTGAGGGAGCTCGGTCTTTTCTCCTTGGAGAGCCGGAGGATGAGACGGGACCTAATAGAGGTATATAAGATGTTGAGAGGCATAGATCGGGTGGACTCTCAGAGGCTTCTTCCCAGGGTGGAAATGGCTGCTACGAGAGGACACAGGTTTAAGGTGCTGCGGGGTAGGTACAGGGGAGATGTTAGGGGGAAGTGTTTCCCACAGAGAGTCGTGGGCGAGTGGAATCGGCTGCCGTCAGTGGTGGTGGAGGCAAACCCAATAGGGTCTTTTAAGAGACTCCTGGATGAGTACATGGGATTTAATAGGATGGAAGGTTATAGGTAGGCCTGAAGGGTGGGGATATGTTCGGCACAGCTTGTGTGGCCGAAGGGCCTGTTTTGTGCTTTAGTTTTCTATTTTTCTATCCTTCTTATAGTGAGGTGATCAGAACTGCACACAATATTCCAAATGTGGTCTCACCAAGGTCCTGTACAGTTGCAGCATAACTCCACGGCTCTTAAACTCAAACCCCCTGTTAATAAACGCTAACACACTATAGGCCTTCTTGACGGCTCTATCCACTTGAGTGGCAACCTTCAGAGATCTGTGGATATGAACCCCAAGATCTCTCTGTTCCTCCACATTCCTCAGAACCCTACCGTTGACCCTGTAATCCACATTCAAATTTGTCCTACCAAAATGAATCACCTCGCATTTGTCAGGGTTAAACTCCATCTGCCAGTTTTCGGCCCAGCCTTGCATCCTATCAATGTCTCTTTGCAGCCTACAACAGCCCTCCACCTCATCTACTACTCCACCAATCTTGGTGTCATCAGAAAATTTACTGATCCACCCTTCAGCCCCCTCCTCCAAGTCATTGATAAAAATCACAAAAAGCAGGGGACCCCGCACTGATCCCTGTGGTATTCCGCTGGTAACTCGTCTCCAGTCTGAAAATTTTCCATCCGCCACCACCCTCTGTCTTCTATGAGATAGCCAGTTACGTATACAATCGGCCAAATTCCCCTCTATCCCACACCTCCTTATTTTCTTCATGAGCCGACCATGGGGGACCTTATCAAATGCCTTACTAAAATCCATGTATTTGACATCAACTGCTCTATCTTCATCAACACACTTAGTTACCTCCTCAAAGAATTCAATCAAGTTTGTGAGTCAAGACTTACCCTTCACGAATCCGTGTTGACTATCCCGGATTGAGCTGCATCTTTCCAAATGGTCATAAATCCTATCCCTCAGGACATTTTCCATGAGCTTACCGACCACTGAAGTAAGACGAACCGGCCGATAATTACCATGGTCATTCCTATTTCCTTTCTTGAACAGAGGAACGACATTCGCCACTCTCCAGTCCTCTGACACTATCCCCGTGGACAGTGAGGACCCAAGGATCAAAGCCAAAGGCTCGGCAATCGCATCCCTTGCCTCCCAAAGAATCCTAGGATATATCTCAGCTGGCCCAGGGGACTTATCGACACTCAGTGTTTTCAAAATTGCTAATGCATCTTCCCTCAGAACATCTACCTCCTCCAGCCTATCAGCCTGTATCACACTCTCATCCTCAAAAACATGGCCCCTCTCCTTGCTGAACACTGAAGAAGAGTATTAATTCAAAGCCTCTCCTATCTTTTCTGACTCCATGTACAAGTTCCCACTCCTGTCCTTCGGGGTTTTTTAAAAACGGGCGGCATAGACAAGTTGGGCCGAAGGGCTTTTTTCCATGCTGTAAACCTCTATGACTCTACCTTTCATTCAGGCCACTTTCTGTGCCCTTGTGTCAGTTCTTATGTCAGCTCCCTGTGCTTGTGTTTCTGGCCTCGTGGCTGTCTGCAGTGGGTTCCCTTCCAATGATTCTACTTTACTCGAGCAGTCGCAGGCTGCTACAAATTCCATTGGGTTCACCAATTCCCTTTAGGGAAGGAAATTTGCCATCAACCTGGTCTTATCTTGATCTGCCCAATGTGAATCCAGACTCAAAGCAATGTGGTTGACTCTCAACTGCTGTGTGAAATGGCCGAGGCAAGCGACTGGGAAATGAGGGGTGAGCAACAGTTCTGGGTTTGCCACTGACACCCACATCCAATGAAATAAATCAAAGAACACATCCCCCATCTTCGATCCGTGTCCCTCGAATTTAAAAAAAATTGCCCATGTACTGGATTCCTTCAACAGAGGGAACAAATTCTCCCTGTCGAATCTATCATCTTGAAAAAACATTTTCAACACTAGACTAATCATCTATGCAACACATGTTGTGATAATTTGACCTGTTAGTTCTCTGATATCCTCCTGCACCCCCCTCCAGGGCCAATATATCCTGAGTTGTGATGTTCAGGCTGGAACTCAAAACTCCGCATGGGGACTAATGAAGTGAGTGGTGACATTTTGTTTGGCAAATCCTTGGGCTGCATTTAAATGACAATGACTTACCCGTGCTGCAGTGCAAGGTGTCCATGTGGTCACGTCGCAGAGAACAGGGAGTGCGGACAATGACAGCAATGGGATTCCTCACCGCCGTCTATTGACCTTAAGAAGTTTTTATGCTTGAAGCATATTTCACCATTGTTGGTAGTTTCAAAATCAGTTGTTTTAGTGTGACTATCTTCATGTAGTTTGAATTAATGGTATTACATATTGTAGCTGAATTAACAAAAGCCATTTAAAACAAAAACGAAACCTGCCATATTGGAAAGCAGTTTAACAACACCAGGTTAAAGTCCAACAGGTTTATTTAGTAGCAAAAGCCACACAAGCTTTCGGCTTTTGCTACCAAATAAACATGTTGGACTTTAACCTGGTGTTGTTAAACTTCTTACTGTGTTTACCCCAGTCCAACGCCGGCATCTCCACATCATTGGAAAGCAGACAGATTAGTTCAACAGACAGCCTTAATTGTGGAACAGTTAAAGGATAACTAATTCATTACAATATGTGTTAGGTTGGTGTGGTGATCATATCCTCCGCTCCGGAACCATCCCTTCCTCTATTGAGTTTAAAGCCCTCTCTCCTTCCCTAGTTATGTAGTTTGCAAGAACGTTGCTGGCAGCAGGTTGAGATGTAGATCATCCCAACGGTACAGCCCCCACTTTCTCCAGAACTGATTTTAATGTCCCACAAGCTGAAACTTACCTCTTCCACCAGTCTTTCAAACCATGTATTCATCTCTCTAATGTGATGTGCACTATGCTAATTTGCACGTGGTTGAGGTAATCATCTCCAGATTATAACCTTGTGTGTTCTGTTGTTTAATTCAGTGTCCATTTCCTGATAATGTCTGTGCAGAAGCTGCTTCTTCATTCTACCTATGTCACTGGTACCGACATGGTCCACAACAGTGGGATCCTCCTCACAACCACGGTCATCTCCAGCCAGATGTCCTGAACTCTGGCATGGGGCAGGCAACACAGTCAACAGCACTCTGACTCCTTGTTACAGAGAAAATTGTCAAACCCTCTGATGAAGGAGCAGCACTCCGAAAGCTCGTGCTACCAAATAAACCTGCTGGACTTGAACCTGGTGTTGTGAGAATTCTTACGTTGCCCACCCCAGTCCAACGCCGGCATCTTCACATCATCAATGCCTCTCACTATACTGTCACTTACTCCCACTAATTTACTCTGTGCCTCTCCCATCCCAGCCCCTCACCTCCCCCCACGGCCCACTGAACAGCTTCCTATACCACAGTGCCACAGTCAGTCACATCATGTGTGTCCAACTGACGCACATGTTAGACGGCTTGACAGCTCTGGAGCGGTGGGTGAATTCACTTTGGAGCATCCACGATGCTGAAGAAGTCGTGGATATCACGTTCAGTGAGTTGGTGACACCGCAGATAACAGTTACTGAGGGAGATAGAGAATGGGTGACCACCAGACAGAGGAAGAGTCGGAAGGCAGTGTAGGGGTCCCCTGCAATCATCTCCCTCCAAAGCAGATATACCATTTTGGATACTGTTGGGGGAGATGGCTCACCGGGGGAAGGTGGCAGCAGCCAGGTTCATGGCACCCTGGCTGGCTCTGCTGGACAGGAGGGCAGGAAAAAGAGTGGCAGAGCGACAGTGATAGGGGACTCAATTGTAAGGGGAATAGACGGGTGTTTCTGTGGATGCAAACAAGACTCCAGGATGGTATGTTGCCTACCTGGTGCAAGGATCAAGGGTGTCTCGGAGCAGCTGCAGGACATTCTGGAGGGGGGAGGGTGAACAACCAGCTGTCGTGGGGCATATCGGCACCGACACTGTAGGTAAAAAATGGGATGAAGTCCGACAAGCTGAATTTAAGGAGTTAGGAGTTAAACTAAAATGTAGGAGCTCAAAGGTAGTAATCTCAGGATTACTTCCAGTGCCACGTGTTAGTCAGAGTAGGAATGTCAGGAGAGCCAAGATGAATATGTGGCTTGAGAGATGGTGCAAGATGGAGGGATTCAAATTCCTGGGACATTGGAACCGGTTCTGAAGGAGATGGGACCAGTACAAAACAGACGGTCTGCACCTGGGCAGGACTGGAACCAATGTCCTGAGGGGAGTGTTTGCTCGTGCGGTTGGGGAGGGGTTTAAATTAATGTGGCGCGGGGATGGGGACCGACGCAGGAAGTCAGAGGGAAGTAAAGTGGGGACAGAAACTAAAGGCAGCAAAAGGAAAAGTGGAAGACAGAAAAACCGAAGACAAAAATCAAAAAGGGCCAGAGTACAGAGTACAGAGTACAGAGACTGTGGAGAACTCAGTGAATGGGTCCTGGAAAGGGCCAGAGTACAGAGTACAGAGACTGTGGAGAACTCAGTGAATGTGTCCAGTAAAGGGCCAGAGTACAGAGACTGTGGAGAACTCAGTGATTGGCTCCAGTAAAGGGCCAGAGTACAGAGTACAGAGACTGTGGAGAACTCAGTGAACGGGTCCAGTAAAGGGCCAGAGTACAGAGACTGTGGAGAACTCAGTGAATGGGTCCAGTAAAGGGCCAGAGTACAGAGTACAGAGACTGTGGAGAACTCAGTGAATGGGTCCTGTAAAGGGCCAGAGTACAGAGTACAGAGACTGTGGAGAACTCAGTGAATGGGTCCAGTAAAGGGCCAGAGTACAGAGTACAGAGACTGTGGAGAACTCAGTGAATGGGTCCAGTAAAGGGCCAGAGTACAGAGTACAGAGACTGTGGGGAACTCAGTGAATGGGTCCAGTAAAGGGCCAGAGTACAGAGTACAGAGACTGTGGAGAACTCAGTGAATGGCTCCAGTAAAGGGCCAGAGTACAGAGTACAGAGACTGTGGAGAACTCAGTGAATGGGTCCCGTAAAGGGCCAGAGTACAGAGTACAGAGACTGTGGAGAACTCAGTGAATGGGTCCCGTAAAGGGTCAGAGTACAGAGTACAGAGATGTGGAGAACACAGTGAATGGGTCCCGTAAAGGGTCAGAGTACAGAGTACAGAGACTGTGGAGATCTCAGTGAATGGGTCCAGTAACGGGCCAGAGTACAGAGTACAGAGACTGTGGAGAACTCAGTGAATGGGTCCAGTAAAGGGCCAGAGTACAGAGACTGTGGAGAACTCAGTGAATGGGTCCCGTAAAGAGCCAGAGTACAGAGTACAGAGACTGTGGAGAACTCAGTGAATGGCTCCAGTAAAGGGCCAGAGTACAGAGACTGTGGAGAACTCAGTGAATGCGTCCAGTAAAGGGCCAGAGTACAGAGTACAGAGACTGTGGAGAACCCAGTGAATGGGTCCAGTAAAGGGCCAGAGTACAGAGACTGTGTAGAACTCAGTGAATGGCTCCAGTAAAGGGCCAGAGTACAGAGTACAGAGACTGTGTAGAACTCAGTGAATGGCTCCAGTAAAGGGCCAGAGTACAGAGTACAGAGACTGTGGAGAACTCAGTGAATGGGTCCAGTAAAGGGCCAGAGTAAAGAGTACAGAGACTGTGGAGAACTCAGTGAATGGGTCCAGTAACGGGCCAGAGTACAGAGTACAGAGACTGTGGAGAACTCAGTGAATGGGTCCAGTAAAGGGCCAGAGTACAGAGACTGTGGAGAACTCAGTGAATGGGTCCTGTAAAGGGCCAGAGAACAGAGTACAGAGACTGTGGAGAACTCAGTGATTGGCTCCAGTAAAGGGGCAGAGTACAGAGTACAGAGACTGTGGAGAACTCAGTGAACGGGTCCAGTAAAGGGCCAGAGTACAGAGACTGTGGAGAACTCAGTGAATGGGTCCAGTAAAGGGCCAGAGTACAGAGTACAGAGACTGTGGAGAACTCAGTGAATGGGTCCTGTAAAGGGCCAGAGTACAGAGTACAGAGACTGTGGAGAACTCAGTGAATGGGTCCAGTAAAGGGCCAGAGTACAGAGTACAGAGACTGTGGAGAACTCAGTGAATGGGTCCAGTAAAGGGCCAGAGTACAGAGTACAGAGACTGTGGGGAACTCAGTGAATGGGTCCAGTAAAGGGCCAGAGTACAGAGTACAGAGACTGTGGAGAACTCAGTGAATGGGTCCAGTAAAGGGCCAGAGTACAGAGTACAGTGACTGTGGAGAACTCAGTGAATGGGTCCCGTAAAGGGCCAGAGTACAGAGTACAGAGACTGTGGAGAACTCAGTGAATGGGTCCCGTAAAGGGTCAGAGTACAGAGTACAGAGATGTGGAGAACACAGTGAATGGGTCCCGTAAAGGGTCAGAGTACAGAGTACAGAGACTGTGGAGATCTCAGTGAATGGGTCCAGTAACGGGCCAGAGTACAGAGTACAGAGACTGTGGAGAACTCAGTGAATGGGTCCAGTAAAGGGCCAGAGTACAGAGACTGTGGAGAACTCAGTGAATGGGTCCCGTAAAGAGCCAGAGTACAGAGTACAGAGACTGTGGAGAACTCAGTGAATGGCTCCAGTAAAGGGCCAGAGTACAGAGACTGTGGAGAACTCAGTGAATGCGTCCAGTAAAGGGCCAGAGTACAGAGTACAGAGACTGTGGAGAACCCAGTGAATGGGTCCAGTAAAGGGCCAGAGTACAGAGACTGTGTAGAACTCAGTGAATGGCTCCAGTAAAGGGCCAGAGTACAGAGTACAGAGACTGTGTAGAACTCAGTGAATGGCTCCAGTAAAGGGCCAGAGTACAGAGTACAGAGACTGTGGAGAACTCAGTGAATGGCTCCAGTAAAGGGCCAGAGTAAAGAGTACAGAGACTGTGGAGAACTCAGTGAATGGCTCCAGTAAAGGGCCAGAGTACAGAGTACAGAGACTGTGGAGAACTCAGTGAATGGGTCCTGTAAAGGGCCAGAGTACAGAGACTGTGTAGAACTCAGTGAATGGCTCCAGTAAAGGGCCAGAGTACAGAGTACAGAGACTGTGGAGAACTCAGTGAATGGGTCCAGTAAAGGGCCAGAGTAAAGAGTACAGAGACTGTGGAGAACTCAGTGAATGGGTCCAGTAACGGGCCAGAGTACAGAGTACAGAGACTGTGGACAACTCAGTGAATGTGTCCAGTAAAGGGTCAGAGTACAGAGTACAGAGACTGTGGAGAACTCAGTGAATGGGTCCAGTAAAGGGCCAGAGTACAGAGACTGTGGAGAACTCAGTGAATGGGTCCTGTAAAGGGCCAGAGAACAGAGTACAGAGACTGTGGAGAACTCAGTGATTGGCTCCAGTAAAGGGGCAGAGTACAGAGTACAGAGACTGTGGAGAATTCAGTGAATGGCTCCAGTAAAGGGCCAGAGTACAGAGTACAGAGACTGTGGACAACTCAGTGAATGGGTCCAGTAAAGTGCCAGAGTACAGAGTACAGAGACTGTGGAGAACTCAGTGAATGGGTCCAGTAAAGGGCCAGAGTACAGAGTACAGAGACTGTGGGGAACTCAGTGAATGGGTCCAGTAAAGGGCCAGAGTACAGAGTACAGAGACTGTGGAGAACTCAGTGAATGGCTCCAGTAAAGGGCCAGAGTACAGAGTACAGAGACTGTGGAGAACTCAGTGAATGGGTCCCGTAAAGGGCCAGAGTACAGAGTACAGAGACTGTGGAGAACTCAGTGAATGGGTCCCGTAAAGGGTCAGAGTACAGAGTACAGAGATGTGGAGAACACAGTGAATGGGTCCCGTAAAGGGTCAGAGTACAGAGTACAGAGACTGTGGAGATCTCAGTGAATGGGTCCAGTAACGGGCCAGAGTACAGAGTACAGAGACTGTGGAGAACTCAGTGAATGGGTCCAGTAAAGGGCCAGAGTACAGAGACTGTGGAGAACTCAGTGAATGGGTCCCGTAAAGAGCCAGAGTACAGAGTACAGAGACTGTGGAGAACTCAGTGAATGGCTCCAGTAAAGGGCCAGAGTACAGAGACTGTGGAGAACTCAGTGAATGCGTCCAGTAAAGGGCCAGAGTACAGAGTACAGAGACTGTGGAGAACCCAGTGAATGGGTCCAGTAAAGGGCCAGAGTACAGAGACTGTGTAGAACTCAGTGAATGGCTCCAGTAAAGGGCCAGAGTACAGAGTACAGAGACTGTGTAGAACTCAGTGAATGGCTCCAGTAAAGGGCCAGAGTACAGAGTACAGAGACTGTGGAGAACTCAGTGAATGGCTCCAGTAAAGGGCCAGAGTAAAGAGTACAGAGACTGTGGAGAACTCAGTGAATGGCTCCAGTAAAGGGCCAGAGTACAGAGTACAGAGACTGTGGAGAACTCAGTGAATGGGTCCTGTAAAGGGCCAGAGTACAGAGACTGTGTAGAACTCAGTGAATGGCTCCAGTAAAGGGCCAGAGTACAGAGTACAGAGACTGTGGAGAACTCAGTGAATGGGTCCAGTAAAGGGCCAGAGTAAAGAGTACAGAGACTGTGGAGAACTCAGTGAATGGGTCCAGTAACGGGCCAGAGTACAGAGTACAGAGACTGTGGAGAACTCAGTGAATGGGTCCAGTAAAGGGCCAGAGTACAGAGACTGTGGAGAACTCAGTGAATGGGTCCTGTAAAGGGCCAGAGAACAGAGTACAGAGACTGTGGAGAACTCAGTGATTGGCTCCAGTAAAGGGGCAGAGTACAGAGTACAGAGACTGTGGAGAACTCAGTGAACGGGTCCAGTAAAGGGCCAGAGTACAGAGACTGTGGAGAACTCAGTGAATGGGTCCAGTAAAGGGCCAGAGTACAGAGTACAGAGACTGTGGAGAACTCAGTGAATGGGTCCAGTAAAGGGCCAGAGTACAGAGTACAGAGACTGTGGGGAACTCAGTGAATGGGTCCAGTAAAGGGCCAGAGTACAGAGTACAGAGACTGTGGAGAACTCAGTGAATGGGTCCAGTAAAGGGCCAGAGTACAGAGTACAGTGACTGTGGAGAACTCAGTGAATGGGTCCCGTAAAGGGCCAGAGTACAGAGTACAGAGACTGTGGAGAACTCAGTGAATGGGTCCCGTAAAGGGTCAGAGTACAGAGTACAGAGATGTGGAGAACACAGTGAATGGGTCCCGTAAAGGGTCAGAGTACAGAGTACAGAGACTGTGGAGATCTCAGTGAATGGGTCCAGTAACGGGCCAGAGTACAGAGTACAGAGACTGTGGAGAACTCAGTGAATGGGTCCAGTAAAGGGCCAGAGTACAGAGACTGTGGAGAACTCAGTGAATGGGTCCCGTAAAGAGCCAGAGTACAGAGTACAGAGACTGTGGAGAACTCAGTGAATGGCTCCAGTAAAGGGCCAGAGTACAGAGACTGTGGAGAACTCAGTGAATGCGTCCAGTAAAGGGCCAGAGTACAGAGTACAGAGACTGTGGAGAACCCAGTGAATGGGTCCAGTAAAGGGCCAGAGTACAGAGACTGTGTAGAACTCAGTGAATGGCTCCAGTAAAGGGCCAGAGTACAGAGTACAGAGACTGTGTAGAACTCAGTGAATGGCTCCAGTAAAGGGCCAGAGTACAGAGTACAGAGACTGTGGAGAACTCAGTGAATGGCTCCAGTAAAGGGCCAGAGTAAAGAGTACAGAGACTGTGGAGAACTCAGTGAATGGCTCCAGTAAAGGGCCAGAGTACAGAGTACAGAGACTGTGGAGAACTCAGTGAATGGGTCCTGTAAAGGGCCAGAGTACAGAGACTGTGTAGAACTCAGTGAATGGCTCCAGTAAAGGGCCAGAGTACAGAGTACAGAGACTGTGGAGAACTCAGTGAATGGGTCCAGTAAAGGGCCAGAGTAAAGAGTACAGAGACTGTGGAGAACTCAGTGAATGGGTCCAGTAACGGGCCAGAGTACAGAGTACAGAGACTGTGGACAACTCAGTGAATGTGTCCAGTAAAGGGTCAGAGTACAAAGTACAGAGACTGTGGAGAACTCAGTGAATGGGTCCAGTAAAGGGCCAGAGTACAGAGACTGTGGAGAACTCAGTGAATGGGTCCTGTAAAGGGCCAGAGAACAGAGTACAGAGACTGTGGAGAACTCAGTGATTGGCTCCAGTAAAGGGGCAGAGTACAGAGTACAGAGACTGTGGAGAATTCAGTGAATGGCTCCAGTAAAGGGCCAGAGTACAGAGTACAGAGACTGTGGACAACTCAGTGAATGGGTCCAGTAAAGTGCCAGAGTACAGAGTACAGAGACTGTGGGGAACTCAGTGAATGGGTCCAGTAAAGGGCCAGAGTACAGAGTACAGAGACTGTGGGGAACTCAGTGAATGGGTCCATTAAAGGGCCAGAGTACAGAGTACAGAGACTGTGGAGAACTCAGTGAATGGGTCCAGTAAAGGGCCAGAGTACAGAGTACAGAGACTGTGGAGAACTCAGTGAATGGGTCCAGTAAAGGGCCAGAGTACAGAGTACAGAGACTGTGGATAACTCAGTGAATGGGTCCAGTAAAGGGCCAGAGTACAGAGTACAGAGACTGTGGAGAACTCAGTGAATGGGTCCAGTAAAGGGCCAGAGTACAGAGTACAGAGACATTGGAGAACTCAGTGAATGGCTCCAGTAAAGGCAGTAAGAAGTCTCACAACACCAGGTTAAAGTCCAACAGGTTTATTTGGTAAAGGGCCAGAGTACAGAGACTGTAAATTCTCAGAATTGACAGGGTGAACCCCATTATCTTTCTGCTGCATGTGTGTAACATTCCATCCAAGGCTGAGGAGGCCGACGTGAGGTGGAGTGCGTAAAACGTTAATCAGTTCTCTCAGCAGCCTTTGGCTAAGACGCTGCATAACAGAAACATCGCGTCACCTTGGTTTTCAGCCAGACCTGTTGGGATGAAGGCTGGAATCTGTGTCGACTTTTCCATTATCTTTTATACAAAAACAGCGTGGAAATAATTTAATTTTAACCTTTTGGACGTAAGTAAGAATTCAGTAAAAAGGGGAACAGAAAGCTGAGACTCTGAAGAATACAGCTACACAGTTACACCGGGGGCAGGCACAGTGGGCAGCACTGTTGCGAGAGACCTGGTCTCAATTCCCGGCTTGGGACACTGTCTGTGCAGAGTCTGCATGTTTTTCCCATGTCCGTGTGGAATTCCTCCAGGTGCTGCGGTTTCCTCCCACACTCCAAAGATGTGTAGGTTATTTGGATTGGCCATGGTGAATTGCCGGTTAGTGTCAGGGGAATCAGTAGGGTAAATGCATGGAGTTGCGGGGATAGTGTCCAGGTGGGATTGTTGTCGTGCAGACTCCATGGGCCGAATGGCCTCCTTCTGCACTGTCAGGATTCTATCAACAGTCTTATTCAAATTCCAGTTGGTGAGAATAGTCTTATAAGCACTTTCATAGAATCATAGAACATAGAATATTACAGCGCAGTACAGGCCATTCGGCCCTCGATGTTGCGCCGACCAGTGCTTTCAATCTAAAGCCCCTCTAATCTACACTATTCCAATATCAGCCATATGTTTATCCAATAACCACTTGAACGCTCTCAACGTTGACGAGTCCACCACTGCAGGAGGCAGGGCATTCCACGCCCTTACTACTCTCTGAGTAAAGAACCTACCTCTAACATCTGTCCTATATCTCTCACCCCTCAATTTAAAGCTATGTCCCCTCGTGCTAGCCAACACCATCCGAGGAAAAAGGCTCTCACTATCCACCCTATCTAATCCTCTGATCATCTTGTATGCCTCTATTAAGTCACCTCTTAACCTCCTTCTCTCTAATGAAAACAACCTCAAGCCCCTCAGCCTTTCCTCATACGATTTTCCCCCCATACCAGGCAACATCCTGGGAAATGTCCTCTGCACCCTTTCCAACACTTCCACATCTTTCCTATAATATGGCGACCGGAACTGTACGCAATACTCCAAATGCGGCCGCACCAGGGTTTTGTACAGTTGCAGCATGACCTCCTGGCTCCGAAACTCAATCCCTCTACCAATAAAAGCTAACACACCGTCCGCCTTCTTAACAACCCTATCAACCTGGGTGCCAACTTTCAGGGATCTATGCACATGGACACCCAGATCCCTCTGTTCATCCACACGACCAAGTATCTTACCATTAGCCCAGTACTCTGTATTCCATAGTATTCATAGAATCCCTGCAGTGCAGAAAGAGGTTATTTGGCCCATCGAGTCCGCACTGACCACATTCCCACCCAGGCCCTATCCCCATAACCCCACATATTTACCCTACTACCCCCCTGCTAATTTCTTGTCAATTATCTCTTACAGATGTTTATTGATCAAATGCCAGAAATAATACTCAAGGCAAAACTGCTATCACTGTATAAAGGGCAAAACACATGAATTCTGACACTCTTCCAAAGCACTGTGGAAATCCAAATCTGTGTCCCTCTGAAGGTCTATTTCAATGTCTCAGTGTGTATGGATGAACATTTCTGTTGTGGTATCTATTCATGCTAATCGTTCACAATATCTGTGTTTAATTGTGATTCTATTTCACAATCACTTTGTTTGCCTCCGATTCTCCCTATGCCCCAGTGTGTATCTGTGATTCTCTCTCTGTGTCCCTGTGTGTATCTGTGATTCTCTCTCTGTGTCCCTGTGTGTATCTGTGATTCTCTCTCTGTGTCCCTGTGTGTTTCTGTGATTCTCTCTCTGTGTCCCTGTGTGTTTCTGTGATTTTATCTGTGTTCCTGTGTGTATCTGTGATTCTCTCTCTGTGTCCCTGTGTCTGTGATTCTCTCTCTGTGTCCCTGTGTGTGTCTGTGATTCTCTCTCTGTGTTCCTGTGTGTATCTGTGATTCTCTCTCTGTGTCCCTGTGTGTTCCTGTGATTGTGTGTTCTTGTGTGTTTCTCTATTTAATTTCCCATCTCTCTGTCCATGTATAGTATCTTTGAAAACAAATATAACTTAGTGCACCTCTCGGATATCACCTGAAGCATTCACTCTGTCCACCTTTGTGCAGTTTTCCAACTGAGTCTTCTTTCAGTGAAGGAGCATTTTCCCTCCTGTGACGGCTCCTTACACACCTCCAATGAGTAACCCGGAAGGACAAGGACATTGGATAGATTACAAAATCACCACCTGAAAGTTCATCTCCGAGTCACACACCATCCTGACTTGGAATCTATGTAGTCATTGCTTCACTGTCGCTGAGTCAAATCCAGTAGCTCCCTCCGGAACTGCAAGGCCAGCAGGAATGAGCCATCACATGTTGCCCTTGAGAATGTGATGGTGAGCTGCTTTTTGACATTGCTGCTGTCCATTGGGTGTTGGGGAGGAAGTGCCTGGATTTGACTCAGTGACAGCAATGGAACAGTGATAGCGTTCCAAGTCAGCATGGTGTGTGTATTGGAGGTGATGTTGCTGCTGGTGATGTTCTCAGTTTCTGCTCTGTCTAGGAATAGTGTTTACTCGTTAGGAAGGTGCTGTTGAAGGAGTCTTGGTGAGTTCCTGCAGTGGATCTTGTTGGTGATATGCACGGCAGTCTGTGATTCTCAGTCTGTGATTCTGCCACACGTCATTACTCTGTGTGTAAATATAATACCCAAGCATTGTTCCTTTGTAAATATGTGATTCTTGTTTCTGTCCCTGTGTGTATCTATGATTCTCTCTCTCTGTGTCCCTGTGTGTATCTGTGATTCTCTCTCTGTGTGTCCCTGTGTGTATCTGTGATTCTCTCTCTGTGTTCCATTGTGGATCTGTGATTCTCTATCTGTGTCCCTGTGTGTATCTGTGATTCTCTCTCTGTGTGTCCCTGTGTGTATCTGTGATTCTCTCTCTGTGTTCCATTGTGGATCTGTGATTCTCTATCTGTGTCCCTGTGTGTATCTGTGATTCTCTCTCTATGTGTCCCTGTGTGTATCTGTGATTCTCTCTCTGTGTCCCTATGTGTATCTGTGATTCTCTCTCTGTGTCCCTGTGTGTGTCTGTGATTCTCTCTGTGTGTCCCTGTGTGTATCTGTGGTTCTCTCTCTGTGTCCCTGTGTGTATCTGTGATTCTCTCTCTCTGTCCCTGTGTGTATCTGAGATTCTATCTCTCTGTGTCCCTGTGTGTATCCACTACCAAATCCAATGTGGCCTCACCTCTTGTCGGCCTATCCACATATTGTGTCAGGAAACCCTCCTGCACACACTGCACAAAAACTGCCCCATCTGAACTATTCGACCTACAAAGGTTCCAATCAATATTTGGAAAGTTAAAGTCCCCCATGACAACGACCCTGTGACCCCCACACCTAACCATAATCTGCTTAGCAATTTCTTCCTCCACATCTCTATTACTATTTGGGGGCCTATAGAAAACTCCTAACAACGTGACCGCTCCTTTCCTATTTCTAACTTCAGCCCATATTACCTCAGTATACAGACCCCCCTCGAAGTGCCTTTCTGCAGCAGTGCTAACCACTGTGCCACTGTAGTTGGAATGGTATAAAGCAGCCTATTGAGAATCACAGTGTAGAACAATGTAGGGCATCTTACGGGAAAGGGGCAGCAGATTTAAAACAGACATGGGGAGAAATTACTTCTCTCAATGGGTGGTGAATCTGTGGAATTCATTACCTCGGAGTGCGGTGGATGCTGGGACATGGAAAATTTGAGGAGACAGACAGAGTTTTAATTAGTAATGGATTGGAGCATGGGCTGGAGGGCGGTGTAGGGGGGGGGTGCTGTCTGGCAATGGGAAGGGGGGGGCTGGGTATTATCGTACTTGTTGCGCCCCTGATAGTTAAGGGTTTACCCGGCGATTGTCCAGAAGGCCTATTCTACTGGAGAATTGTGCTGTGCCTGCTACCATCTGACGAACTGATTTCAATCACTGACATCAGATCATAGTTACAATGAAAACAATAGGAGGGGGAGAAAACTCTTGTAACTTTGGATTTTATTTTAAAGGCGCAGACGGTGCCCCGTATGGGACAGCCCCACACGCCCTACCCTCACCCCCACCCGAAATAAACACCCCCCCTCGGTATTCCATGTTCATCCAGCAGAAGGGACTCTTCGGTTCTGGGCAATTAAATGATAAATTTAATAATAAAATACGTAACACTGAGAGATAGTTCTATCTGAAGCCTCAGATTGTACTGTGCATAACACTGAGAGATAGTTCTATCTGAAGCCTCAGATTGTACTGTTCATAACACTGAGAGATAGTTCTACCTGAAGCCTCAGATTGTACTGTTCATAACACTGAGAGAAGGGAAGTGCTCAGGCTGAAGGTCTGAGATGTGTCTATTTTAATGCCAGGAGTGTAGTGAATAAAGTGGATGAGCTTGGAGCGTGGATTGCTGCTTCGAATTGTGATGTGGTGGCCATTACGGAGACTTGGATGTCTCAGGGACAGGACTGGGTGCTTCAGGTGCCGGGTTTTAGATGTTTCAGGAAGGACAGGGAGGGAGGCAAGAGAGGGGGGGGAGTGGCACTGTTGATCAGGGATAGTGTCACGGCTGTAGAGAAGGTGGACGCCGTGGAGGGACTGACTACGGAATCTCTGTGGGTGGAGGTTAGGAACAGGAAGGGGTCGGTAACTTTGCTGGGTGTTTTCTATAGGCCGCCCAATAGTAACAGAGATGTTGAGGAGCAGATGGGGAAACAGATCCTGGAGAGATGTAGGAATAACAGAGTTGTCGTGATGGGAGATTTTAATTTCCCAAACATAGATTGGAATATCCCTAGGGCTAGGGGTTTGGATGGAGAGGAGTTTGTTAGGTGTGTCCAGGAGAGTTTCCTGACACAGTATGTGGATAAGCCTACTAGAGGAGAGGCTGTTCTTGATCTGGTGCTGGCTAATGAACCTGGACAGGTGGAGGATCTCTCGGTGGGTGAGCATCTTGGGGATAGCGATCATAATTCTATCTCCTTCACGATAGCATTGGAAAGAGATAGGGTCAGGCAGGCTAGGAAAGTGTTTCTCTGGAGTAAAGGGAAATACAGTGTCATCAGGGAGGAAATTAGACGGGTAAATTGGAAGGAGGCATTCTTGGGGAAAAGTACCGAAGGAAAGTGGAGGATTTTCAAGGAATGTTTGTCTGGAGCTCTGCATGACAACGTTCCGATGAGACAGGGGGGTGTTGGTAGGGTACGGGAACCGTGGTGCACGAAGGTTGTGATGAACCTGGTAAATAAGAAAAGAGAGGCGTACAGAAGGTTCAGAGAGCTAGGAGGTGTTAAGGATTTAGAGGAGTATACGCGATGTAGGAAGGAGCTTAAGAAGGAAATTAGGAGAGCGAGAAGGGGTCATGAGAAGACCTTGGCGGGTAAGATTAAGGAGAATCCCAAGGCTTTCTACAAATATGTCAAGAGTAAAAGGATGAGATGTGAAGGCATAGGACCCTTAAAAGGTGAAGGGGGAAAAGTTTGTGCGGAACCGTTAGAAATGGCGGAGGTGCTTAATGAATACTTTACCTCGGTATTCACGGTGGAAAGGGATCTGGGTGGTTGTACTGCTGGATTGCGGAGGACAGAAAGGATCGAGCATGTGGACATAAAGAAAGAGGATGTGTTGGAACTATTGAATGGCATCAAGGTTGGTAAGTCGCCGGGACCGGATGGGATGTACCCCAGGTTACTGTGGGAGGCGAGGGAGGAGATTGCGGAGCCTTTGGCGATGATCTTTGCATCGTCGATGGAGACGGGAGAGGTTCCGGAGGATTGGAGGATTGCGGATGTGGTCCCTATATTCAAGAAAGGGAACAGGGACAGCCCGGGAAATTACCGACCGGTGAGTCTAACCTCAGTGGTTGGTAAGTTGATGGAGAGGATCCTGAGAGACAGGATTTATGATCATCTAGAGAAGTTTAGTATGATCAAAAGTAGTCAGCACGGCTTTGTCAGGGGCAGGTCGTGCCTTACGAGCCTGGTTGAGTTCTTTGAAAATGTGACCAAGCACATTGACGAAGGAAGAGCGGTGGATGTGGTCTATATGGACTTCAGCAAAGCGTTCGATAAGGTCCCCCATGCAAGACTTCTTGAGAAAGTGAGAGGGCATGGGATCCAAGGGGCTGTTGCCTTGTGGATCCAGAACTGGCTTGCCTGCAGAAGGCAGAGAGTGGCTGTGGAGGGGTCTTTCTCTGCGTGGAGGTCAGTGACCAGTGGAGTGCCCCAGGGATCTGTTCTGGGACCCTTGCTGTTTGTCATTTTCATAAATGACCTGGATGAGGAAGTGGAGGGATGGGTTGGTAAGTTTGCTGACGACACCAAGGTAGGTGGTGTTGTGGATAGTTTGGAGGGATGTCAGAAGTTGCAGCGAGACATAGATAGAATGCAAGACTGGGCGGAGAAGTGGCAGATGGACTTCAACCCGGATAAGTGTGTAGTGATCCATTTTGGCAGATCCAATGGGATGGAGCAGCAGTATAAAATGAAGGGTACCATTCTTAGCAGTGTAGAGGATCAGAAGGACCTTGGGGTCCGGGTCCATAGGACTCTTAAATCGGCCTCGCAGGTGGAGGATGCGGTCAAGAAGGCGTATGGCGTACTAGCCTTCATTAATCGAGGGATTGAGTTTAGGAGTCGGGAGATAATGCTGCAGCTTTATAGGACCCTGGTTAGACCCCACTTGGAGTACTGCGCGCAGTTCTGGTCACCTCATTACAGGAAAGATGTTGAAGCCATTGAAATGGTGCAGAGGAGATTTACAAGGATGTTGCCTGGATTGGGGGGCATGCCTTATGAGGATAGGTTGAGGGAGCTTGGTCTCTTCTCCCTGGAGAGACGAAGGATGAGAGGTGACCTGATAGAGGTTTACAAGATGTTGAGGGGTCTGGATAGGGTGGACTCTCAGAGGCTATTTCCAAGGGCTGAAATGGTTGCTACGAGAGGACACAGGTTTAAGGTGCTGGGGGGTAGGTACAGGGGGGATGTCAGGGGTAAGTTTTTCACTCAGAGGGTGGTGGGTGAGTGGAATCGGCTGACGTCGGTGGTGGTGGAGGCAAACTCGTTGGGGTCTTTTAAGAGACTTCTGGATGAGTACATGGTATTTAATGGGATTGAGGGCTATAGATAGGCCTAGAGGTGGGGATGTGATCGGCGCAACTTGTGGGCCGAAGGGCCTGTTTGTGCTGTGGCTTTCTATGTTCTATGTTCTATCTGAAGCCTCAGATTGTACTGTACATAACACTGAGAGATAGTTCTATCTGAAGCCAAAGATTGTACTGTGCATAGCAGTGAGACAAAGTTCTTCTGAAGCCTCAGATTGTACTGTACATAACACTGAGAGATAGTTCTATCTGAAGCCTCAGATTGTACTGTACATAACACTGAGAGATAGTTCTATCTGAAGCCTCAGATTGTACTGTACATAACACTGAGAGATAGTTCTATCTGAAGCCTCAGATTGTACTGTACATAACACTGAGAGATAGTTCTCTCTGAAGCCTCAGATTGCACTGTACATAACACTGAGAGATAGTTCTATCTGAAGCCTCAGATTGTACTGTACGTAACACAGAGATAGTTCTATCTGAAGCCTGAGATTGTACTGTACATAACACTGAGAGATAGTTCTATCTGAAGCCTGAGATTGTACTGTACATAACACTGAGAGATAGTTCTATCTGAAGCCTCAGATTGTACTGTACATAACACTGAGAGATAGTTCTCTCTGAAGCCTCAGATTGCACTGTACATAACACTGAGAGATAGTTCTATCTGAAGCCTCAGATTGTACTGTACATAACACTGAGAGATAGTTCTATCTGAAGCCTCAGATTGTACCGTACATAACACTGAGAGATAGTTCTCTCTGAAGCCTCAGATTGTACTGTACATAACACTGAGAGATAGTTCTATCTGAAGCCTCAGATTGTACCGTACATAACACTGAGAGATAGTTCTATCTGAAGCCTCAGATTGTACCGTACATAACACTGAGAGATAGTTCTATCTGAAGCCTCAGATTGCACTGTACATAACACTGAGAGATAGTTCTATCTGAAGCCTCAGATTGTACTGTACATAACACTGAGAGATAGTTCTATCTGAAGCCTCAGATTGTACTGTACATAACACTGAGAGACAGTTCTATCTGATGACTCGAGCTCAGACTGTACTGTACGTAATGCTGAGAGATTGATCCGTGTGAAGTCCTATACTAAGATTGTTCTGTCCATGAGCTGTACATAAGATCTGCTACAACCTGGATTAAGCAGACTATATCAACCCTGATTGACGTTAACTTCATCTAAAAACCACGACCATGATACCCATAAGACAATAAGATATAAGAGCAGAATGAGGCCTTTGGGCCCGTCGAGCCGGCTCCACCATTCAATTCTGTCTGATAGGTTTCTCAAACCCATTCTCCTGCTTTCTCCCTGTAACCCTTGATCGCTGTACCAGTCAAGAACCTATTTATCTCTTTATTAAATACATTCAATGATCTGGCCTCCACAGCCTTGTGTGGCAATGAATTCCACAGATTCACCACCCTCTGGCTGAAGAAATTCCTCCTCGTCTCAGTTCTGAAGTAAGAAGTCTCACAACAGCGGGTTAAAGTCCCACAGGTTTATTTCGAATCACGAGCTTTCGGAACGCTGCTCCTTCATCAGGTGAGTGGGAAACTGGTGTTGTGAGACTTCTTACTGCGCACACCCCAGTCCAACACCGCCATCTCCACATCACATTTCTAAAGGGCCATCCCTTTCCTCTGAGTCTGTGCCCTGGGGTCCAATTCTCCCCTACTCATGGAAACATCTTCCCCAAGTGCACTCTATCCAGGCCTTTCATTATTCTGTAAGTTTCAATGTTATCCCCTTCCTCATACTTCCAAACTGCATCGAGTATGGACCCCCAGTCCTCAGACGCTCCTCATGCGTCAAGTCTTTCATTCCCCGGATCATTCTTGTGAACCTGCTCTGGACCCTCTCCAAGGCCAGCACATCCTTCCTTAGATACGGGGACCAAAATTGCTGACAATATTGTGAATGCGGTCAGACCAGTGTCTTATAAACCCTCAGCAGTACACCCCTGCTTTTGTATTCTCGTCGTCTCAAAATTAACACTAGCAGAGTGATCTCTGCTGTATCGAATTAATATTCACCCTACATTATTTCCAATTTTCCATCCCTCCCTGACCCTCAACACCCCATCGAGGCTGTAACTGTTCTACGTTGGGTATAAAAAGTGTTGGATTGAAGGGGGTTAAGTGAAGCTGTTTGTTCAGTGACTGGAATTGATGTGAGTCTCCATGGATCCGATTAGTGTGCCTGGAGGGATTCCCCTCTTCTATTAATAAGGGATTCCGTTCAATGTGTTTTCCCAGTGAGTCAGCGGGAGCGGCAACTCCGACACCAACAGAGATCAGCGGCTGTGGAGAGAGAGGGAGGGAGAGGAGAGATCAGAATCTGGGAGCAATGGATTGGAGTCTTCCAACAATGGATCAGAATCTGGGAACAATGGATTGGAGTCTTCCAACAATGGATCAGAACAGAGTCATAGAGGTTTACAGCATGGAAACAGGCCATTCGGCCCAACTTGTCCATGCCACCCTTTTTTTTAAACTCATAAACTAACCCCAATTGCCCGCATTTGGCCCATATCCTTCTGTACCCATGTAACTATCTAAATGCTTTTTAAAAGACAAAATTGGACCCGCCTCTACTACTACATCTGGCAGCTTGTTCCAGACACTCACCACCCTCTGTGTGAAAACATTGCCCCTCTGGACACTTTTGTATCGCTCCCGTCTCACCTTAAACCTGTGCCCTCTAGAATCTGAGAACAATGAACCGGAATGTTCCAACAATGGATCAGAATCTGGGAACAATTGATTGGAATCTTCCAACAATGGATCAGAATCTGGGAACAATGAACCGGAATGTTCCAACCAAGGACAGGAGTTTATTCTATTGGATTTCGGAGTTTACTGATGATTATTGGATTATGACATCAGCTGATCGCTTTGAATCTCGACTGAGGGTGATTCAATGCTTTTACTATCCCCTCCTGGCGATTGTTGGTGTTCCGGGTAAGTCTCTGGCTGGAATTGGACCGGCCCGACCGCCACGGGAATCGGTGCAGACGAAGGGCGGAGAATGGGAAGGTCTGTTGAACACGGGTGGGATTTTGCAGCTTGGGGAAGAGTGAGGCTGTAAACTCCCGTCCCCTGTGTCCAGTTCCTAATTCTAGAAAGGCTGCTTAACTGTATTGATTTTCTTGTCATTTACTGTCCTGTGTTTGCTGCTCTTGTTGAATCTCTGTATCCGGTTATTAATTCTTTCAGCCACTGACAATTGTCTCAGGGTCTATGGGCTGGGATGTCTTCTGAGTGCTGTGATTTTCCATAGACATGCGACCTCAAACACTATTCCTTCGTGCGTAAAAGATTGAGACAGAATCCTTTTCACCCTCTGCATATAACACCAGTTCACCCACCCAATCACCAGGCCGCAGAATCAATTTTATTGGTCATATCTGCACAGCAGGATCTCACAGAGAGAGAACATATTTCATTAAATTTGAAATTTATTCATCAGTGTCACAAGTGTGCGAACATTAACATTGCAATGAAGTTACTATAAAAATCCCCGAGTCACCACACTCCAGCGCCTGTTCAGGTACACTGAGGGAGAATTTAGCACGGCCAATGCACCCAACCAGCACAACTTTCAGATAGTGGGAGGAAACTGGAGCACCCGGAGGAAACCCACGCAGACATGGGGAGAACATGCAGAATTTGCACAGACAGTGGCCAAGCCTGCAATTGAACCAGGACCTCTGGTGCTGTGAGGCAGCAATGCTATCCCGTGTGCCACCACAAGCTCTCCGAGAGCAACAGGAACACAAACACACAGACACACCCAAACGCACATACATTAATGCACACATTTGTTGATAGAAGCAATCAGACTTAGACACTTACTCCCACTCACACAAATTCAAGAACCAAAATTGCTGCAACACTCCAGAATAACGCACACTTAGGAACACTCGTCAGGTACTCTGTTGCTCACACACAAACACGCACACACACACATGCATACTGGTACAGACAATATAGACACACGCAACACACACACGGTAGTGGGGCAGGATAACAGCTACTCCCTGTCCATTGATGGTGGGGTGATCAAGTAAAACCGCGTGACAGCCTGGAACTCAGGTCCACGTCCCATTTCTCACCTCTTGCAACCTTCATCGGCAATGGATAAACAGCGGATTCAGTCTCCTGAATTCAGCCCATTTCCGGCAAGAGGCTGAATAAATTATTTCAATTAATATTAAAACAAATTTAAATGAAATTAGCGAGCCTGGGATGGAATTGTGCGCCACACTTGCCTTCGCAGCCTCACCGGGAGAGGTTGGGTCCGGTGAGGAAAACAGCTGGCCACATGTATGAGGACGAGTCATGATGACCTCACCGGGAGAACTGAAGGCCATTGAGGACACCGGGCAAGGTCGAGGGCAAAGGTAGGTGCCCCTTGGGCAATGCCCACCGGGCAGTACCAGGGAGTGGGGCATGAGGTGGTGGGGTCTACAGGGGCGGAGCCTGAAGGCAGCGGGGCCGACTCTGAACGGAGTTGCTGGGTCGGAGAGGGTCCCGTTACCATTCTGCCCGCTGTCTGTGGGGTGGGGTGGTCCCCGCTGCCACTCTGCACGTGATTGGTGTTGGGAGGGAGGGGGACATCACTGCCTCTCTGCGTGGACTGTAGGGGTAGGGAGGGGGTCTCGCTGCCTCTCTGCATGCACAGTGGGGTAGGCAGGGGGTTTCGCTGCCTCTCTGCATGCACAGTGGGTTAGGGAGGGGTTCTCGCTGCCTCTCTGAATGGACAGTGGGGGTAGGGAGGGGGGCATCACTGCCTCTCTGCATGCACAGTGGGGTAGGGAGGGGATCTCGCTGCCACTCTGCATGCACAGTGGTGTAGGGAGGGGGTTTCGCTGCCTCTCTGCATGCACAGTGGTGTAGGGAGGGAGTTTCGCTGCCTCTCTGCATGCACAGTGGGGTAGGGAGGGGTTCTCGCTGCCTCTCTGCATGGACAGTGGGGGTAGGGAGGGGGGCATCACTGCCTCTCTGCATGCACAGTGGGGTAGGGAGGGGGTCTCGCTGCCACTCTGCATGCACAGTGGGGTAGGGTGGGGGTGGGTTTCGCTGCCTCTCTGCATGCACAGTGGGGTAGGGAGGGGTTCTCGCTGCCTCTCTGCATGGACAGTGGGGGTAGGGAGGGGGCATCACTGCCTCTCTGCATGCACAGTGGGGTAGTGAGGGGGTCTCGCTGCCACTCTGCATGCACAGTGGGGTAGGGAGCGGGTTTCGCTGCCTCTCTGCATGCACAGTGGGGTAGGGAGGGGGTCTCGCTGCCTCTCTGCATGCACAGTGGGGTAGGGAGGGTTCTCGCTGCCTCTCTGCATGCACAGTGCGGTAGGAAGGGTTCTCCCTGCCTCTCTGCATGCACAGTGGGGTAGGAAGTGTCCTCGCTGCCTCTCTGCATGCACAGTGGGTTAGGGAGACGTGCCCTGCTGACACTCTGCATGCAATTGGTATGGGGGAATGGAGGGTGATTGGTCCAGGTGGTGGGGAGGGGGCTGGGTCTACATCTGGTCGGGGGCTGCTCAGAAAGAGCTGAGGAGCCCCGGACTACCTGGAGGCAGCTGCTGTGTTGAAGCGAGCTGCAGCAGCAGAGAGCTCACAGATGTCTCTCTCAGATCAGGCAGCTCACTGCTGGCTGCAATTGCGCATTTGCAACCAGATAGGTTTGGTACATGGTCGGTATCCCAGCCAGCGCTGCGAGAGCTGCAAGTGATGGGGCCACTGCTGTGGGTGGCCTAACAGCCATCGAGTTGTAACAGCCCAAAATGAGGCCATTCGGCCATTATGTCTGAACTGGTCATCAAACACCTATCCAATCGAATCCCATTTTCCAGCACTCGATCCACAGCCTTGTCATAGAGTTTACAGAATGGAAACAGGCCCTTCGGGCCATCTTATCCATGCTGCCCTTTCTTTTAAAACTCCTAAACTAATCCCAATTGCCCACATTTGCCCGATATCCCTCTATACCCATCGTGCCCATTTAACTATCTAAACGCTTTTAAAAAAATAAAATTGTACCCGCCTCGACTACTGCCTCTGGCAGCTTGTTCCAGACACTCACCACCCTCTGTGTGAAAAAATTGCCCCTCTGGACCCTTTTGTATCTTTCCCCTCTCACCTTAAATCTATGCCGTCTAGTTTTAGACTCCCCTACCTTTCGGAAAAGATATTGACTATCGAGCTGATCTGTGCCCCTCATTATTTTATAGACCTCTATAAGTTAACCCCTCAGCCTCCTACGCTCCAGGGGAAAAAGTCCCAGTCTATTCAGACTCTCCTTATAACTCAATCCATCAAGTCCCAGTAGCATCCGAGTAAATCTTTTCTGCACTCTTTCTCGTTTAATAATTATATGCTCTGGCGTTTGAATTGCTGATCTAAATGCCTATTGTGGTTGTTCCCGCTTCTACCATCCTTTCAGGCCGTGAGCTGTAGATCCCAGCACCCTGTGGATGGAAACATTTTCCCTCAAACTCACACAAAAATCTGCCATTTACCTTAAATCCACGCCCCTCTGGTTATTGACACCTCTACGAAAGGGAAAAGGTTTCTTCCTATCCGTGTGACACATAATTTTGTTCATATCACTCAGTTCCCCCCGCCCCCCCCCCCGCCCCCACCTGAAAGCATTCCCCACCACCACCCACTACACCCACTCCACCTCCAGCCGTCTCTGCTCGAAGGTAATAAACCCAGCCTAACCAGCCTCTCCTCATAGCTGAAACTCTCCAGCCCAGGCAGCATCCTGGTGAATCTCCTCTCCACCGTCTCCAGTGTAATCACATCCTTCCTGTAGTGTGATGACCAGAGCTGCACACAGTTCTCTTGCTCTGGTCTAACCAGCGTTTTATAAACTTCCATCATCACCTCCCAGCTCTTATAGTCTATGCTGCGGCTGCTAAAGGCAAGTATCCTACATGTCGTCTTAACCACCTCATCTACCTGTCTTGCTGCTTTTAAGGATCCACATATCTGCACCCCAAATTCATTCTGGTCCTCTGCACTTCCTCAGACTCGACCGGACATGGTACATTTCCTTGCCCGGATAGTCGTCCCAAATGCATGGCCTCACATTCGTCAGGTGTAAATTACATTTGCCCATTTGCCCAGCCTTTCAGTTTCCTCAGCACGGTGGCACAGTGGTTAGCACTGCTGCCCCACAGCGCCAGGGACGTGTGTTCCATTTCTGGCTTGGACCACATCTGTAAGGAGTTTGCACATTCTCCCCGTGTCTGCATGGGTTTCCTCCGGGTGCTCCAGTTTCCGCCCACAGTCGGAAGACTTGTGGGTTAGGTGGATTGGCCAGGATACACTGGACTTACTGTCAGGGAGAATTGCTTGGGTAAATGTATGGGGTTCAGGGGATATCGCCTGGGTGGGATTGTGCTCAGTGCAGACTCGATGGGCTGAATGGCCTCCTTCTGCACTGTAGGATTCTATGATTCCTGAAATCTAAGGCTTTCCTCCTCAATATTTACCACACCACCAATTTTTGTATCATCTGCAAACTTACTGATCACACCTCACACATTCATGTCCAGACCATCAATGTACACTACAAACAGCAAGGGACCCAGCATCGATCCCTGTGGAACCCCACTGAACACAGGCTTGTAGTCACAAAAACAACCTTCCACCATCACCCTCTGCCACTCAGCCACTCAGCCATTTTGAATATAATTTACCAAATTGACCTGGTTCCAATCGGAATCACTTCCTTGTTCAGTCTTCCATATTTGTCAAAAGCTTTTCTGAAGAACACGTAGGCTACATCGACTGCACTTCCCTCATCTCCTCATCCAGTCACCTCCTCAATATATTCCAGCGAATTGTTAGACATGATCTCCCCCTGTCAAAGGCACGCTGACTATTGTTCATAAATCCTTACCTCTCGAAGTGGAGATTAATTCTGTCCCTCAGGTTGTTTTCCAATCATTTCCCGAACACGGATATGGTGATGGTGGTGTCCTGGCCGTGATCTTGGATATCTCCAGGGCACCTTGCAGGATGGCAGTATGGCACAGTGGTTAGCACTGCTGCCTCACAGCATCAGGGATCCCATTTCAATTCCTGGGATTCCAGCAGCACCAGTGAAGCTTCTTTTTAAACTTTGTTCCATTCTCACATCTCGCCTGTTGGGATTTCTCCTATTACAAGAACGTGTGGTGTTCCTCTGGAAAGAATCCACTGTGAGCAAGTCCAGTTTCTCGCAGCTCCCCAATGTCCACATTCAGCCTTGTAAATTCAGTCTCGATCACAGCCGTCCCGTCTACATCATCAACCTGCATAAGTTCATTGGTAAGGCCAGGGCACATCGTGCTGATGTTTCAGCTTGAGATGCGAAAGACTGATTTGATTTGGTTTATTATTTTCACATATAATAAATATGTGATCCAAGCCGGGAATCGAACTCAGGTCCCTGTGAGACAGCAGTGCTAACCATTGTGCCACCATGTTGCCGACTCAAGAACAGCTTCTCTGCTGCCATCTGACGTTTTAATGGACCCACATCGCATTCAGATGATCTTATTCTACACCCCAGCTCTGAGTCCAACATTACATTGTGCACTCGCTCCTTCTCTATATTCGGGGTTACAGTGTTACAGAGTTCAGTGTTGGGCCAGGGAGATGGTGTCTGTGGACCTGTTGGGGAGGTAGGTGAACTGTAGTGTATCCAGGCAATCTGGGAGGCCGGAATTGATTCATGCCATGACTAACCTTTTGATGCATTTCATAACATTGGATATACAGTGAAAAGTGTTGTTGCTTGAGTGCCATACAGACAAAGCATACTGTACATAGAGAGGGAGAGAGGGCAGAATGTAATGTTGCAGTCATAGCTCGGGTGTACTAAAAGATCATCTTAATGCAATGTGGGTCCATTCAAACGTCAGATGGCAGCAGAGAAGCTGTTCCTGAGTCGGCAGCATGGTGGCACAATGGTTAGCACTGCTGTCTCACAGGAACCTGAGTTCGAATCCCGGCTTGGATCACTGTCTGTGTGGAATTTGCACATTCTACCCGTGTCGGCATGGGTTTGCTCTGGATGCTGCGGTTTTCACCCACAGTCCAAAATGTGCAGGTTAGGTTGATTGGCCATGTTAACTGCCCATTAGCGTCCTGGGATATGTATGTTTGGGGGATTAGCAGGCTACATATGTGGGATTTCGGGGATAGGGCCTGGGTGGGATTGTTGTCGGTGTTGACTCGATGGGTCAAATGGCCCCCTTCTGCACTGTAGTGTTTCTATGATTCTATGAGTCGGTTGGTCCATGTCCTCACACATTTTTTATCTTTTCCTCCAATGGAACAAGTGGGAAGAGTTGATGTCTGTGTTGCGCTATTCCTGAATTAGGCTGGTTACTTTTGTGAGGCAACGGGAAGTTTAGACAGAGTTAATGAGTGGGAGGTTGGTTTGAGTGATGGACTGGTCTGCATTCATCAAGCTTTGAAGTTTCTTGCAGTCTTGGACAGTGCAGGAGCCATACCAAGCTAGAATGTTATTTATGGTGCATCTGTAAAAGTTGGTGAGAGTCGGAGCTGACATGCCAAATGTCTGTAAACCTCTGAGAAAATAGAGACGTTCGGATACTTTTTTAATGATAGGGACATCATGGAGGAA
This sequence comes from Mustelus asterias, assembly GCF_964213995.1. Classification (NCBI taxonomy): domain Eukaryota; kingdom Metazoa; phylum Chordata; class Chondrichthyes; order Carcharhiniformes; family Triakidae; genus Mustelus; species Mustelus asterias. The sequence continues at coordinate 143,765 of NW_027590638.1, forward strand.
CCAGGAAAGGTTTTTCGTGATGTGGACCCTAAAACGTGAAGCTCTCGACTATTTCAACTTCATCCCATTGATGTAGATTGTGGCATGTACTCCACTAGGCTTCCAGAAGTCAATTTGCTTTGTTGACATTGAGGAAGAGATTGTTGTTGTCGCCCCAGTTCACCAGATTCTCTGTCTCTTCCTCCGACCCACTGCAGGTGTCATCAGCAAACTTGGAAATCGAGTTGGAGGGGAATTTGGCCACACAGTCACCAGTGTATAAGGAGTACAGTAAGGGGCTGAGGACGCAGCCTTACGGCGACCGCTGTTCAGGATGATTGTGGAGGAGATGTAGTTGATTGTCCTTAATTTTGCTGTCTATGGATTCGGAAGTTCAGGATCCAATTGCAGAGGCAGGAGCCAAGCCCAGGGCCACGGACTTTGGACATGAGTTTCGTAGGACTAATGGTGTTGCAGGCTGAGCTGTAGTTGATAAACACGAGTCTGTGTTCCAGGATTCACTGTCGGGCCAGGGAGATGGCATTGTGGACCTGTTGTGGATGTCGGTGAACTGTCGTGGATCCAGGCAATCTGGGAAGCCGGAACTGATTCATGCCATGGCTAACCTTTTGCTGCATTTCATAATATTGGACATCAGAGTCACCGGACGATAGGCATTAAGGCAGCCTGCTTGGCTTTTCCTTTGGTACTGGCCTTTGTTTGAGTTTTACCTGGTGCATAGATTGGCAACCTTCCTGCCGAGAGAGGACTGATGCAGCTGCACTGGTCCAGTAGACCAACGTGGGACAGCAGTAATCGCACTGAGCATTATGGACGATAGCGATTCGCTGAACCCTGAAGCTTTCTCCCACTCTTGAAAGCAAACACTGGAAGTTGTGTTCTGTGCCAATCGAGTGTGAGATTACTAATTTTTCCTGTGTTGTGCTAACAGTGGCCACAATGCTGTGATCTCCTCTCCAGGGTACAGTTCTGTGTAAATATAATAGAGATTATGTGCTGTCAAGGCATCAGGATTTCCCTCTGCCAATTGTTAGTATTGTCCAGAGGCAAGGGTCAAACCAGCCCTCTTTGGTACCAGCTCTGTTGCAGGGGTTGTCAGTAAACTGTCTGAGAGACGACAGATTACCATCTACAGGACTCCAGTCTGGATTTTCTGTCAGGGTTTACTCCCTCATCCTTGTAGCTGAGTGAGGGTCAATGTTGTGGACTCTCCGGAAAGCTCCCTCCCAAATGTATACCACTGTGTTGCTACCATGGAGCAGCACGGTGACACAGTGGTTAGCACTGCTGATTCACAGCGTCAGGGACCTGGGTTCAATTCCAGGCTTGGGTCACTGTCTGTGTGGAGTTTGGACCTTCTCCCCGTGTCTGTGTGGGTTTCCTCCGGATGCTCCACTTTCCTCTCACACTGCAAAAGACGTGCTGGTTTAAAAACAATAAGTGATTTTATGTGTGTCCATTCTTTTTTATTTCAACCCATCCTCAGTCCAAATGGTAACTTCTTTCCCTGACTCCTGTCTAATTTTATTCTTTATTTCCCTTCCTGACAGTGAACATAATCACAATTGTGACTCTGACGAGCAGAAACTGTGGTCTGTCCAAATGTGTGACTCGTTACCTGGTGGCCATGTCAGCGGGGGATCTGCTGGTCGTTATCCTCGACCTGATATTCAGACACATTCCCATTCTTTATTGGGAACAGTTTGATTTCCTGCGCTCGCTCCCCGTGTGTAACATCCACGCCGTCCTGCTTTATGCAGCCACTGACTGTTCTGTCTGGTTCACCGTCACTTTCACCTTTGATCGATTTGTGGCCATTTGCTGCCCCAAGCTGAAGAGTAAATATTGCAGTGAGAAATCGGCGGCTGTGGTTCTGGGAACAGTGACGGTGCTGAGCTGTTTAAAGAACATCTTCTGGTATTTTATGTTATTAAATAGATATCGGCTGGGGAACGTCCCCTGGTTTTGTGATGTCACAATGGATGTGATGGAATCTCCGGTCTGGGGAACAATCGAGTTCCTCCACAACATTCTAACCCCGGCTGCCCCGTTCGTCCTGATTCTGCTGCTCAACGTTTTCACCGTCAGACACATTTTAAGGAGCAGCAGAGCCCGCAGGAGACTCCGGGCTCACAGCAGTGGGGAGAATCCCAGAGACCCAGAGATGGAGAGTCGCAGGAAATCCATCATTTTACTGTTTGTTGTCTCAGCCAATTTCATCCTCTTATGGTCGACATTAATGGTTTATTCTATATGGAGTCGGATGTATGATTTGGGCTATGGGTCGGTCTGGTTAGATTTCTATGTTATGGAATTTGGTTTCATGTTGCAACTCACAAGTTGTTGTACAAACACTGCCATTTATGCTGTGACACAGACTCACTTCAGACAGCAGCTGAAAAATCTGCTGAAATATCCCCTTACTGCAATTCTTCAACTCATCAGACCCTGAGAGGAAACTACAACTACAAGACCCCTGACTCTTTCTATTGGACTTTCAAATATAAATATTCACACAGAGTAAAGCTCCCTCGACACTGTCCCCATCAAACACTCCAGGGGCAGGTACAGCACGGGGCTAGATATAGAGTAAAGCTCCCTCTACACTGTCCCCTTCAAAGACCCCCAGGACAGGTACAGCACGGGGTTAGATCCGGAGTAAAGCTCCCTCTACACTGTTCCCATCAAACATTCCCAGGAGAGGTACAGCACGGGGATAGATACAGAGTAAAGCTCCCTCTAATCTGTCCCCCATCAAACACTCCCAGGACAGATACAGCACGGGGTTAGATACAGAGTAAAGCTCCCTCAACGCTGTCCCTACCAAACACACTCAGTATAGGTACAGCACGGGGTTAGATACAGAGTAAAGGTCCCTCTACACTGTCCCCCATGAAACACTCCCAGGACAGGTACAGCATGGGGTTAGATACAGAGTAAAGCTCCCTCTACACCGTCCCCATCAAACAATCCCAGGACAGGTACAGCACGGGGTTAGATACAGAGTAAAGGTCCCTCTACACTGTCCCGATCAAACACACCCAGGACAGGTACAGCACGGGGTTAGATACAGAGTAAAGCTCCCTCTGCACTGTCCCCATCAAATACTCCCAGAGCAGGTACAGCAAGGCTTTAGATGCAGAGTAAAGCTGCCTCGACACTGTCCCCTTCATACACTCCCAGGACATATGCAGCACGGGGTTAGATACAGAGTAAAGCTCCCTCGACACTGTCCCCATCAAACACACACAGGACAGGTCCAGCACGGTGTTAGATACAGAGTAAAGCTCCCTCTGCACCGTCCCCATCAAACAATCCCAGGACAGGTACAGCACGGGGTTAGATAAAGAGTAAAGCTCCCTCGACACTGTCCCCCATCAAACACTCCCAGGACGGGTACAGCACGGGGTTAGATACAGAGTAAAGCTCCCTCGACACTGTCCCCATCAAATAATCGCAGGACAGGTACAGCACGGGGTTAGATGCAGAGTGAAGCTCACTCTACACTGTCCCCATCAAACACTCCCAGGAAAGGGACAGCACGGGGTTAGATACAGAGTAAAGCTCCCTCGACACTGACCCCATAAAACACTCGCAGGACAGGTACTGAACGGGGTTAGATCCAGAGGAAAGCTCCCTCTAAACTGTCCCCCATCAAACACTCCCAGGACAGGCAAGGAAAGCGGTTAGATACAGAGTAAAGCTCCCTCTACACTGTCCCCATCAAACACTCCCAGGACAGGTACAGCACGGGGTTTGATACAGAGTCAAGCTCCCTCGACACAGTCCCCATCAAACACTCCCAGAACAGGTACAGCACGGGGTTAGATACAGAGTAAAGCTCCCTCGACACTGTCCCCATCAAACACTCCAGGGACAGGTACAGCACGGGGTTAGATACAGAGTAAAGCTCCCTCTCCACTGTCCCCATCAAACAGTCCCAGGACAGGTACAGCACGGGGTTAGATACAGAGTAAAGCTCCCTCTCCACTGTCCCCATCAAACACTCCCAGGACAGGTACAGCACGGAGTTTGATACAGAGTCAAGCTCCCTCTCCACCGTCCCCATCAAACACTCCCAGAACTGGGAGAGCACGGCGTTAGATACAGAGTAAAGCTCCCTCTACACTGTCCCCATCAAACACTCCCAGGGTAGGTACAGCATGGGGTGAGATACAGAGTAAAGGTCCCTCTACACTGTCCGCATCAAACACTCCCAGGATAGGTACAGCATGGGGTGAGATACAAAGTAAAGCACCCTCGACACTGCCCCCATCAAACACTCCCCGGATAGCTGCAGCACGGGGTTTCACACAGAGTAAAGCTCCCTCGACACTGTCCCCGTCAAAAACTCCAGGGGCAGGTACAGCACGGGGCGAGATACAGAGTAAAGCTCCCTCTACACTGTCCCCATCAAACACTCCCAGAACAGGTACAGCACGGGGTTAGATACAGAGTAAAGCTCCCTCGACACTGTCCCCATCAAACACTCCAGGGACAGGTACAGCAAGGGGTTAGATGCAGAGTAAAGCTCTCTCTACACTGTCCCCCATCAAACACACCCAGGACAGGCAAGGAAAGGGGTTAGATACAGAGTAAAGCTCCCTCTACACTGTCCCCATCAAACACTCCCAGGACAGGTACAGCATGGGGTGAGATATAGAGTAAAGCTCCCTCGACACTGTCCCCATCAAACACTCCGGGGCAGGTACAGCACGGGGCTAGATACAGAGTAAAGCTCCCTCTACACTGTCCCCTTCAAACACTCACAGGACAGGTCCAGCAAGGGTTAGATCCAGAGTAAAGCTCCCTCTACACTGTCCCGATCAATCACTCCCAGGACAGGGACAGCAAAGGGGTTAGATACAGAGTAAAGCTCCCTCTCATCTGTCCCCCATCAAACACTCCCAGGACAGATACAGCACGGGGTTAGATAGAGAAAAGCTCCCTCTCCACTGTCCCCCATCAAACACTCCCAGGACAGGTACAGCACGGAGTTTGATGCAGAGTCAAGCTCCCTCTCCACCGTCCCCATCAAACACTCCCAGAACTGGTACAGCACGGCGTGAGATACAGAGTAAAGCTCCCTCTACACTGTCCGCATCAAACACTCCCAGGACAGGTACAGCATGGGGTGAGATACAGAATAAAGCTCCCTCTACACTGCCCCCATCAAACACTCCCCGGATAGCTGCAGCACGGGGTTTCACACAGAGAAAAGCTCCCTCGACACTGTCCCCATCAAACACTCCAGGGGCAGGTACAGCGCGGGACGAGATACAGAGTAAAGCTACCTCTACACTGTCCCCATCAAACACACCCAGGACAGATACAGCACGGGGTGAAATACAGAGTAAAGCTCCCTCTAAACTGTCCCCCATCAAACACTCCCAGGACAGGCAGGGAAAGGGGTTAGATACAGAGTAAAGCTCCCTCTCCACTGTCCCCATCAAACACTCCCAGGACAGGTACGCACGGAGTTTGATACAGAGTAAAGCTCCCTCTACACTGTCCCCATCAAACACTCCCAGGACAGGTACAGCATGGGGTGAGATACAGAGTAAAGCTCCCTCTCCACTGCCCCCATCAAACACTCCCCGGATAGCTGCAGCATGGGGTTTCACACAGAGTAAAGCTTCCTCGACACTGTCCCCATCAAACACTCCAGGGGCAGGTACAGCACGGGGTTAGATACAGAGTAAAGCTCCCTCTACACTGTCCCCATCAAACGCTGCAAGAAAGGATGTCCCGAGGCATGGTACATTGGGGAAACTATGCAGACGCTGCGACAACGGATGAATGAACACCGCTCGACAATCACCAGGCAAGACTGTTCTCTTCCTGTTGGGGAGCACTTCAGCGGTCACGGGCATTCGGCCTCTGATATTCGGGTAAGCGTTCTCCAAGGCGGCCTTCGCGACACACGACAGCGCAGAGTCGCTGAGCAGAAACTGATAGCCAAGTTCCGCACTCACAAGGACGGCCTCAACCGGGATATTGGGTTCATGTCACACTATTTGTAACTCCCACAGTTGCGTGGACCTGCAGAGTTTCACTGGCTGTCTTGTCTGGAGACAATACACATCTTTTTAGCCTGTCTTGATGCTCTCTCCACTCCCATTGTTTTGTTTCTTAAAGACTGGATTAGTTGTAAGTATTCGCATTCCAACCATTATTCATGTAAATTGAGTCTGTGTCTTTATAAGTTCTGTTTGTGAACAGAATTCCCACTCACCTGAAGAGGGGGCTTAGAGCTTCGAAAGCTTGTGTGGCTTTTGCTACCAAATAAACCTGTTGGACTTTAACCTGGTGTTGTTAAACTTCTTACTGTGTTTATCCCAGTCCAACGCCGGCATCTCCACATCATGACTCCCATCAAACACTCCCAGGACAGGGACAGCAAAGGGGTTAGATACAGAGTAAAGCTCCCTCTACACTGTCCCCCGTCAAACACTCCCAGGAGAGGTACAGCACGGGGATAGATACAGAGTAAAGCTCCCTCTAATCTGTCCCCCATCAAACACTCCCAGGATAGATACAGCACGGGGTTAGATAGAGAAAAGCTCCCTCGACACTGTCCCCATGAAACACTCGCAGGACAGGTGCAGCATGGGATTAGATACAGATTAAAGCTCGCTGTACACTGTTCCCATCAAACACACCCAGGAAAGGTGCAGCATGGGTTTAGATACAGAGTAAAGATCCCTCGACACTGTCCGCATCAAAGACACCCAGGACAGATACAGCACGGGGTTAGATACAGAGTAAAGCTCCCTGTACACTGTCCCCATCAAACACTCCCAGGACAGGTACAGCACAGGGATAGATACAGAGTAAAGCTCCCTTTCAACTGTCCCCCATCAAACACTCCCAGAACAGGTACAGCACGGGATTACATACAGAGTAAAGCTCCCTCTCCACTGTCCCCATCAAACACACCCTGGACAGGTACAGCACGGGGTTGGATACAGAGTAAAGCTCCCTCGACACTGTGCCCACCAAACACACTCAGTACAGGTACAGCACGGGGTTAGATACAGAGTAAATCTCCCTCTACACTGTCCCCCATCAAACACTCCCAGGACAGGTACAGCATGGGGTTAGATACAGAGTAAAGCTCCCTCTAAACTGTCCCCATCAAACACTCCCAGGACAGGCAAGGAAAGGGGTTAGATACAGAGTAAAGCTCCCTCGACACTGTCCCCATCAAACAGTCCCAGGTCAGGTACAGCATGGGGTGAGATACAGAGTAAAGCTCCCTCTACACTGCCCCCATCAAACACTCCCCGGATAGCTGCAGCATGGGGTTTCCCACAGAGTAAAGCTCCCTCGACACTGTCCCCATCAAACACTCCAGGGGCAGGTAAAGCACGGGGCTAGATACAGAGAAAAGCTCCCTCTACACTGTCCCCATCAAACACTCCCAGGACAGGTACAGCACGGGTTAGATCCAGAGTAAAGCTCCCTCTACAATGTCCCCATCAAACACTCCCTGGACAGGGACAGCAACGCGGTTAGATACAGTGAAAAGCTCTCTCTACACTGTCGCCATTAAATACTCCCAGGACAGACACAGCACAGGGATAGATGAAGAGTGAAGCTCACTCTACACTGTCCCGATCAAACAATTCCCAGGATAGATACACCATGGAGTTCGATACAGAGTAAAGCTCCCTCTACACTGTCCCCTTCATACACTCCCACGACAGACACAGCACGGGATTAGATACAGAGTAAAGCTCCCTCTACACTGTCCCCCATCAAACACTCCCAGAACAGGACCAGCACGGTGTTAGATACAGAGTAAAGCTCTCTCTACACCGTCCCCATCAAACAATCCCAGGACAGGTACAGCACGGGGTTGATACAGAGTAAAGCTCCCTCGATACTGTCCCCATCAAACACTCCCAGGATGGGTACAGCACGGGGTTAGATACAGAGTAAAGCTCCCTCGACACTGTCCCCATCAAATACTCGCAGGAAAGGTACAGCACGGGGTGAGATGCAGAGTGAAGCTCCCTCGGCACTGTCCCCATCAAACACACCCAGGACAGGTACAGCACGGGGTTAAATACAAAGTAAAGCTCCCTCTAAACTGTCCCCCATCATACACTCCCAGGACAGGCAAGGAAAGGGGTTAGATACAGAGTAAAGCTCCCTCTACACTGTCCCCATCAAACAGTCCCAGGACATGTACAGCACGGGGTTAGATACAGAGTAAAGCTCCCTCTAAACTGTCCCCCATCAAACACTCCCAGGACAGGTACAGCACGGAGTTTGATACAGAGTAATGCTCCCCGACACTGTCGCCATCAAACACTCCCAGGACAGGGACAGCACGGGGTTAGATACAGAGTAAAGCTCCCTCGTCACTGACCCCATCAAACACTCCCAAGACAGGTACAGCATGGGCTTAGATACAGAGTAAAGCTACCTCGACACCGTCCCCATCAAACAATCCCAGGACAGGTATAGCACGGGGTTAGACACAGAGTAAAGCTCTCTCTACACTGTCGCCATTAAATACTCCCAGGACAGATACAGCACAGGGATAGATGCAGAGTGAAGCTCACTCTACACTGTCCCGATCAAACAATTCCCAGGATAGATACAGCATGGAGTTAGATACAGAGTAATGCTCCCTCTACACTGTCGCCATTAAATACTCCCAGGAGAGGTACAGCAAGGCTTTAGATGCAGAGTAAAGCTGCCTCGACACTGTCCCCTTCATACACTCCCGGGACAGATACAGCACGGGGTTAGATACAGAGTAAAGCTCCCTCGACACTGTCCCCATCAAACACTCCTACGACAGATACAGCACGGGATTAGATACAGAGTAAAGCTCCCTCTACACCGTCCCCATCAAACAATCCCAGGACAGGTACAGCACGGGGATAGATACAGAGTAAAGCTCCCTCGACACTGTCCCCATCAAACACTCCCAGGACGGGTACAGCACGGGGTTAGATACAGAGTAAAGCTCCCTCGACACTGTCCCCATCAAATACCCGCAGGACATGTACAGCACGGGGTTAGATGCAGAGTGAAGCTCACTCTACACTGTCCCCATTATACACTCCCAGGATAGGTACAGCATGGAGTTAGATACAGAGTAAAGCTCCCCCGACACTGTCGCCATCAAACACTCCCAGGACAGGGACAGCACGGGGTTAGATACAGAGTAAAGCTCCCTCGACACTGACCCCATCAAACACTCGCAGGACAAGTACAGCACGGGGTTAGATCCAGAGTAAAGCTCCCTCTAAACTGTTCCCCTTCATACACTCCCAGGACAGGCATGGAAAGCGGTTAGATACAGAGTAAAGCTCCCTCTCCACTGTCCCCCATCAAACACTCCCAGAACAGGTACAGCACGGGGTTAGATACAGAGTAAAGCTCCCTCGACACTGTCCCCATCAAACACTCCACGGAGAGGTATAGCAGGGGGCTAGATACAGAGTAAAGCTCCCTCTACACTGTCCCCAACAAACAAACCCAGGACAGGTACAGCACATGGTTAAATACAGAGTAAAGCTCCCTCTAAACTGTCCCCCATCAAACACTCCCCGGAAAAGCAAGGAAAGGGGTTAGATACAGAGTAAAGCTCCCTCTACACTGTCCGCATCAAACACTCCCAGGACAGGTACAGCATGGGGTGAGATACAGAGTAATGCTCCCTCGACACTGCCCCCATCAAACACTCCCAGGACAGGTACAGCACGGGGTTAGATACAGAGTAAAGCTCCCTCTACACTGTCCCCATCAAACACTCCAGGGGCAGGTACAGCACGGGGCTAGATACAGAGTAAAGCTCCCTCTACACTGTCCCCATCAAACAGTCCCAGGACAGGTACAGCACGGGGTTAGATACAGAGTAAAGCTCCCTCTCCACTGTCCCCCATCAAGCACTCCCTGGACAGGTACAGCACGGGGTAAGATACAGAGTAAAGCTCCCTCTCCACTGTCCCCCATCAAGCACTCCCTGGACAGGTACAGCACGGGGTTTGATACAGAGTCAAGCTCCCTCTACACCGTCCCCATCAAACACTCCCAGAACAGGTACAGCACGGGGTTAGATACAGAGTAAAGCTCCCTCGACACGGTCCCCATTAAACACTCCAGGGACAGGTACAGCACGGGGCGAGATACAGAGTAAAGCTCCCTCTACACTGTCCCCATCAAACACACCCAGGACAGGTACAGCACGGGGTTAAATACAGAGTAAAGCTCCCTCTCAACCCTCCCCCATCAAACACTCCCAGGACAGGCAAGGAAAGGGGTTAGATACAGAGTAAAGCTCCCTCTCCACTGTCCCCATCAAACAGTCCCAGGACAGGTACAGCACGGGGTTAGATACAGAGTAAAGCTCCCTCTCCACTGTCCCCCATCAAACACTCACAGGACAGGTACAGCACGGAGTTTGATGCAGAGTCAAGCTCCCTCTCCACCGTCCCCATCAAACACTCCCAGAACTGGTACAGCACTGCGTTAGATACAGAGTAAAGCTCCCTCTACACTGTCCGCATCAAACGCTCCCAGGACAGGTACAGCACGGGGTTATATCCAGAGTCAATCTCCCTCTACACCGTCCCCATCAAACACTCCCAGGAAAGGTACAGCACGGGGTTAGATACAGAGTAAAGCTCCCTCGACACTGTCCCCATCAAACAATCCAGGGACAGGTACAGCACGGGGCTAGATACAGAGTAAAGCTCCCTCTGCACTGTCCCCATCAAACACTCCCAGGACAAGTACAGCACGGGGTTAGATACAGAGTAAAGCTCCCTCTAAACTGTCCCCCATCAAACACTCCCAGGACAGGCAAGGAAAGGGGTTAGATACAGAGTAAAGCTCCCTCTACACTGTCCCCATCAAACAGTCCCAGGACAGGTACAGCATGGGGTGAGATACAGAGTAAAGCTCCCTCTACACTGCCCCCATCAAACACTCCCCGGATAGCTGCAGCACGGGGTTTCACACAGAGTAAAGCTCCCTCGACACTGTCCCCATCAAACACTCCAGGGGCAGCTACAGCACGGGGCTAGATACAGAGAAAAGCTCCCTTGACACTGTCCCCTTCAAACACTCCCAGGACAGGTACAGCACGGGGTTAGATCCAGAGTAAAGCTCCCTCGACACTGTCCCCATCAAACACTCCCTGGACAGGGACAGCAACGGGGTTAGATACAGAGTAAAGCTCTCTCTACACTGTCGCCATTAAATACTCCCAGGACAGATACAGCACAGGGATAGATGAAGAGTGAAGCTCACTCTACACTGTCCCGATCAAACAATTCCCAGGATAGATACACCATGGAGTTAGATACAGAGTAAAGCACCCTCTACACTGCCGCCATTAAATACTCCCAGGAGAGATACAGCAAGGCATTAGATGCAGAGTAAAGCTGCCTCGACACTGTCCCCTTCATACACTCCCAGGACAGATACAGCACCGGGTTAGATACAGAGTAAAGCTCCCTCTACACTGTCCCCATCAAACACTCCCAGGACAGGCAAGGAAAGGGGTTAGATACAGAGTAAAGCTCCCTCGACACTGTCCCCATCAAACAGTCCCAGGACAGGTACAGCACTGGATGAGATACAGAGTAAAGCTCCCTCTACACTGTCCCCCATCAAACACTCCCAGGACAGGCAAGGAAAGGGGTTCGATACAGAGTAAAGCTCCCTCTACACTGTCCCCATCAAACAGTCCCAGGACAGGGACAGCACGGAGTTAGATACAGAGTAAAGCTCCCTCTCCACTGTCTCCCATCAAACACTCCCAGGAAAGGTACAGCACGGAGTTTGATACAGAATAAAGCTCCCTCTACACTGTCCCCATCAAACGCTCCCAGGACAGGTACGGCATGGGGTTAGATACAGAGTAAAGCTCCCTCTACACTGTCCCCCATCAAACACTCCCAGGACAGGTACAGCACGGGGTTAGATCCAGAGGAAAGCTCCCTCTACACTGTCCCCATCAAACACTCCCAGGACAGGGACAGCAAATGGGTTCGATTCAGAGTAAAGCTCCCTCTACACTGTCCCCCGTCAAACACTCCCAGGACAGATACAGCACGGGGTTAGATAGAGAAAAGCTCCCTCTACCCTGTCCCCATGAAACACTCCCAGGACAGTTGCAGCATGGGATTAGATACAGAGTAAAGCTCCCTCGACACTGTCCGCATCAAACACACCCAAGACAGATACAGCACGGGGTTTGATACAGAGTAAAGCTCCCTGTACACTGTCCCCATCAAACACTCGCAGGACAGGTACAGCACAGGGATAGATACAGAGTAAAGCTCCCTCTAAACTGTCCCCCACCAAACACTCCCAGAACAGGTTCAGCAGAGGATTACATACAGAGAAAAGCTCCCTCTACACTGTCCCCCATCAAACACTCCCAGGACAGAAACAGCACAGGGATAGATGCAGAGTGAAGCTCACTCTCCACTGTCCCGATCAAACAATTCCCAGGATAGATACAGCATGGTGCTAGATACAGAGTAAAGCTCCCTCTACACTGTCGCCATTAAATACTCCCAGGACAGATAGAGCAAGGCTTTAAATGCAGAGTAAAGCTGCATCGACACTGTCCCCTTCATACACTCCCAGGACAGATACAGCACGGGGTTAGACACAGAGTAAAGCTCCCTCGGCACTGTCCCCATCAAACACTCCTACGACAGATACAGCACGGGATTAGATACAGAGTAAAGCTCCCTCTACACTGTCCCCCATCAAAGACTCCAAGGACAGGTCCATCACGGTGTTAGATACAGAGTAAAGCTCCCTCGACACTGTCCCCATCAAACACTCCCAGTACGGGTACAGCACGGGGTTAGATACAGAGTAAAGCTCCCTCGACACTGTCCCCATCAAACACTCCCAGGACGGGTACAGCACGGGATTAGATACAGAGTAAAGCTCCCTCGACACTCTCCCCATCAAATACTCGCAGGACAGGTACAGCACGGGGTTAGATGCAGAGTGAAGCTCACTCTACACTGTCCCCATTATACACTCCCAGGATAGGTACAGCATGGGGTTAGATACAGTGTAAAGCTCCCCCGACACTGTCCGCATCAAACACTCCCAGGATAGGGACAGCACGGGGTTAGATACAGAGTAAAGCTCCCTGTACACTGTCCCCATCAAACGCTCCCAGGACGGGTACAGCACGAGGTAAGATACAGAGTAATGCTCCCTCTACACTGTCCCCTTCAAACACTCCCAGGACATGTACAGCACGTGGTTAGATCCAGAGTAAAGCTCCCTCTCCACTGTCCCCATCAAACACTCCCAGGACAGGGACAGCACGGGGTTCGATACAGAGTAAAGCTCCCTCTGCACTTTCCCACATCAAACACTCCCAGTATTGATACAGCATGGAGTTAGACACAGAGTAAAGCTCCCTCGACACTGCCCTCATCAAACACTCCCAGGACAGGGACAGCACGGGGTTAGATACAGAGTAAAGCTCCCTCGACACTGTCCCCATCAAACACTCGCACGACAGGTACAGCACGGGGTTAGATACAGAGTAAAGCTCCCTCTACACTGTCCCCTTCAACCACTCCCAGGGCAGGTACAGCACGGGTTTAGATACAGAGTAAAGCTGCCTCTACATTGTCCCCATCAAACACTCCCAGGACAGGTACAGCACGGGGTTAGATGCAGAATAAAGCTAGCTCTACACTGTCCCCTTCAAACACTCCCAGGAAATGTACAGCACGAGGTAAGATACAGAGTAAAGCTCCCTCTACACTGTCCCCATCAAACACTCCCAGGAGAGGTACAGCACGGGGATAGATACAGAGTTAAGCTCCCTCTAATCTGTCCCCCATCAAACACTACCAGGACAGATACAGCACGGAGTTAGATAGAGAAAAGCTCCCTCTACACTGTCCCCATGAAACACTCCCAGGACAGGTGCAGCATGGGATTAGATACAGAGTAAAGCTCCCTCGACACTGTCCGCATCAAACACACCCAAGACAGATACAGCACGGGGTTAGATACAGAGTAAAGCTCCCTGTACACTGTCCCCATCAAACACTCGCAGGACAGGTACAGCACAGGGATAGATACAGAGTAAAGCTCCCTCTAAACTGTGCCCCACCAAACACTCCCAGAACAGGTTCAGCACCGGATTACATACAGAGTAAAGCTCCCTCTACACTGTCCCCCATCAAACACTCCCAGGACAGAAACAGCACAGGGATAGATGCAGAATGAAGCTCACTCTACACTGTCCCGATCAAACAATTCCCAGGATAGATACAGCATGGAGCTAGATACAGAGTAAAGCTCCCTCTACACTGTCGCCATTAAATACTCCCAGGACAGATACAGCAAGGCTTTAAATGCAGAGTAAAGCTGCATCGACACTGTCCCCTTCATACACTCCCAGGACAGATACAGCACGGGGTTAGACACAGAGTAAAGCTCCCTCGGCACTGTCCCCATCAAACACTCCTACGACAGATACAGCACGGGATTAGATACAGAGTAAAGCTCCCTCGACACTCTCCCCATCAAATACTCGCAGGACAGGTACAGCACGGGGTTAGATGCAGAGTGAAGCTCACTCTACACTGTCCCCATTATACACTCCCAGGATAGGGACAGCACGGGGTTAGATACAGAGTAAAGCTCCCTGTACACTGTCCCCATCAAACGCTCCCAGGACGGGTACAGCACGGGGTAAGATACAGAGTAATGCTCCCTCGACACTGTCCCCATCAAACACTCGCAGGATAGGTACAGCACGGGGTTAGATACAGAGTAAAGCTCCCTCTACACTGTCCCCTTCAAACACTCCCAGGACATGGACAGCACGTGGTTAGATCCAGAGTAAAGCTCCCTCTCCACTGTCCCCATCAAACACTCCCAGGACAGGGACAGCACGGGGTTCGATACAGAGTAAAGCTCCCTCTGCACTTTCCCACATCAAACACTCCCAGTATTGATACAGCATGGAGTTAGACACAGAGTAAAGCTCCCTCGACACTGCCCTCATCAAACACTCCCAGGACAGGGACAGCACGGGTTTAGATACAGAGTAAAGCTCCCTCGACACTGTCCCCATCAAACTCTCGCACGACAGGTACAGCACGAGGTTAGATACAGAGTAAAGCTCCCTCTACACTGTCCCCTTCAACCACTCCCAGGACAGGTACAGCACGGGTTTAGATACAGAGTAAAGCTGCCTCTACATTGTCCCCATCAAACACTCCCAGGACAGGTACAGCACGGGGTTAGATACAGAATAAAGCTACCCCTACACTGTCCCCTTCAAACACTCCCAGGAAATGTACAGCGCAAGGTAGGATACAGAGTAAAGCTCCCTCTACACTGTCCCCTTCAAACACTCCCAGGATAGGTACAGCAAGGGGATAGATACAGAGTAAAGCTCCCTCTAATCTGTCCCCCATCAAACACTCCCAGGACAGATACAGCAACGGGGTTAGATACAGAGTAAAGCTCTCTCTACACTGTCCCGATCAAACAATTCCCAGGATAGATACACCATGGAGTTAGATACAGAGTAAAGCTCCCTCTACACTGTCGCCATTAAATACTCCCAGGAGAGATACAGCAAGGCATTAGATGCAGAGTAAAGCTGCCTCGACACTGTCCCCTTCATACACTCCCAGGACAGATACAGCACCGGGTTAGATACAGAGTAAAGCTCCCTCGACACTGTCCCCATCAAACACTCCCTGGACAGGGACAGCAACGTGGTTAGATACAGAGTAAAGCTCTCTCTACACTGTCGTCTTTAAATACTCCCAGGACAGATACAGCACAGGGATAGATGAAGAGTGAAGCTCACTCTACACTGTCCCGATCAAACAATTCCCAGGATAGATACACCATGGAGTTAGATACAGAGTAAAGCTCCCTCTACACTGTCGCCATTAAATACTCCCAGGAGAGATACAGCAAGGCATTAGATGCAGAGTAAAGCTGCCTCGACACTGTCCCCTTCATACACTCCCAGGACAGATACAGCACCGGGTTAGATACAGAGTAAAGCTCCCTCGACACTGTCCCCATCAAACACTCCTACGACAGATACAGCACGGGATTAGATACAGAGTAAAGCTCCCTCTACACTGTCCCCATCAAACACTCCCAGGAAAGGCAAGGAAAGGGGTTTGATACAGAGTAAAGCTCCCTCGACACTGTCCCCATCAAACAGTCCCAGGACAGGTACAGCACTGGATGAGATACAGAGTAAAGCTCCCTCTACACTGTCCCCCATCAAACACTCCCAGGACAGGCAAGGAAAGGGGTTCGATACAGAGTAAAGCTCCCTCTACACTGTCCCCATCAAACACTCCCAGGAAAGGTACAGCACGGAGTTTGATACAGAATAAAGCTCCCTCTACACTGTCCGCATCAAACGCTCCCAGGACAGGTACGGCATGGGGTGAGATACAGAGGAAAGCTCCCTCTACACTGTCCCCATCAAATACTCCAGGGGCAGGTACAGCACGGGTTAGATACAGAGTAAAGCTCCCTCTACACTGTCCCCATCAAACACTCCCAGGACAGGTACAGCACGGGGTTCGATCCAGAGAAAAGCTCCCTCTACACTGTCCCCATCAAACACTCCCAGGACAGGGACAGCAAATGTGTTCGATTCAGAGTAAAGCTCACTCTACACTGTCCCCCGTCAAACACTCCCAGGACAGATACAGCACGGGGTTAGATAGAGAAAAGCTCCCTCTACCCTGTCCCCATGAAACACTCCCAGGACAGGTGCAGCATGGGATTAGATACAGAGTAAAGCTCCCTCGACACTGTCCGCATCAAACACACCCAAGACAGATACAGCACGGGGTTAGATACAGAGTAAAGCTCCCTGTACACTGTCCCCATCAAACACTCGCAGGACAGGTACAGCACAGGGATAGATACAGAGTAAAGCTCCCTCTAAACTGTCCCCCACCAAACACTCCCAGAACAGGTTCAGCACAGGATTACATACAGAGTAAAGCTCCCTCTACACTGTCCCCCATCAAACACTCCCAGGACAGAAACAGCACAGGGATAGATGCAGAGTGAAGCTCACTCTCCACTGTCCCGATCAAACAATTCCCAGGAGAGATACAGCATGGTGCTAGATACAGAGTAAAGCTCCCTCTACACTGTCGCCATTAAATACTCCCAGGACAGATACAGCAAGGCTTTAAATGCAGAGTAAAGCTGCATCGACACTGTCCCCTTCATACACTCCCAGGACAGATACAGCACGGGGTTAGACACAGTGTAAAGCTCCCTCGGCACTGTCCCCATCAAACACTCCTACGACAGATACAGCACGGGATTAGATACAGAGTAAAGCTCCCTCTACACTGTCCCCCATCAAAGGCTCCAAGGACAGGTCCATCACGGTGTTAGATACAGAGTAAAGCTCCCTCGACACTGTCCCCATCAAACACTCCCAGGACGGGTACAGCACGGGGTTAGATACAGAGTAAAGCTCCCTCGACACTGTCCCCATCAAGCACTCCCAGGACGGGTACAGCACGGGATTAGATACAGAGTAAAGCTCCCTCGACACTCTCCCCATCAAATACTCGCACGACAGGTACAGCACGGGGTTAGATGCAGAGTGAAGCTCACTCTACACTGTCCCCATTATACACTCCCAGGATAAGTACAGCATGGGGTTAGATACAGTGTAATGCTCCCCCGACACTGTCCGCATCAAACACTCCCAGGATAGGGACAGCACGGGGTTAGATACAGAGTAAAGCTCCCTGTACACTGTCCCCATCAAACGCTCCCAGGACGGGTACAGCACGAGGTAAGATACAGAGTAATGCTCCCTCGACACTGTCCCCATCAAACACTCGCAGGATAGGTACAGCACGTGGTTAGATCCAGAGTAAAGCTCCCTCTCCACTGTCCCCATCAAACACTCCCTGAACAGGGACAGCACGGGGTTCGATACAGAGTAAAGCTCCCTCTGCACTTTCCCACATCAAACACTCCCAGTATTGATACAGCATGGAGTTAGACACAGAGTAAAGCTCCCTCGACACTGCCCTCATCAAACACTCCCAGGACAGGGACAGCACGGGGTTAGATACAGAGTAAAGCTCCCTCGACACTGTCCCCATCAAACACTCGCACGACAGGTACAGCACGGGGTTAGATACAGAGTAAAGCTCCCTCTACACTGTCCCCTTCAACCACTCCCAGGACAGGTACAGCACGGGTTTAGATACAGAGTAAAGCTCCCTCTACACTGTCCCCATCAAACACTCCCAGGACAGGGACAGCACGGGGTTAGATGCAGAATAAAGCTACCTCTACACTGTCCCCTTCAAACACTCCCAGGAAATGTACAGCACGAGGTAAGATACAGAGGAAAGCTCCCTCTACACTGTCCCCATGAAACACTCCCAGGACAGGTGCAGCATGGGATTAGATACAGAGTAAAGCTCCCTCGACACTGTCCGCATCAAACACACCCAAGACAGATACAGCACGGGGTTAGATACAGAGTAAAGCTCCCTGTACACTGTCCCCATCAAACACTCGCAGGACAGGTACAGCACAGGGATAGATACAGAGTAAAGCTCCCTCTAAACTGTCCCCCACCAAACACTCCCAGAACAGGTTCAGCACCGGATTACATGCAGAGTAAAGCTCCCTCTACACTGTCCCCCATCAAACACTCCCAGGACAGAAACAGCACAGGGATAGATGCAGAGTGAAGCTCACTCTACACTGTCCCGATCAAACAATTCCCAGGATAGATACAGCATGGAGCTAGATACAGAGTAAAGCTCCCTCTACACTGTCGCCATTAAATACTCCCAGGACAGATACAGCAAGGCATTAGATGCAGAGTAAAGCTGCCTCGACACTGTCCCCTTCATACACTCCCAGGACAGATACAGCACCGGGTTAGATACAGAGTAAAGCTCCCTCGACACTGTCCCCATCAAACACTCCTACGACAGATACAGCACGGGATTAGATACCGAGTAAAGCTCCCTCTACACTGTCCCCATCAAACACTCCCAGGAAAGGCAAGGAAAGGGGTTTGATACAGAGTAAAGCTCCCTCGACACTGTCCCCATCAAACAGTCCCAGGACAGGTACAGCACTGGATGAGATACAGAGTAAAGCTCCCTCTACTCTGTCCCCCATCAAACACTCCCAGGACAGGCAAGGAAAGGGGTTCGATACAGAGTAAAGCTCCCTCTACACTGTCCCCATCAAACAGTCCCAGGACAGGGACAGCACGGAGTTAGATACAGAGTAAAGCTCCCTCTCCACTGTCTCCCATCAAACACTCCCAGGAAAGGTACAGCACGGAGTTTGATACAGAATAAAGCTCCCTCTACACTGTCCGCATCAAACGCTCCCAGGACAGGTACGGCATGGGGTGAGATACAGAGGAAAGCTCCCTCTACACTGTCCCCATCAAATACTCGCAGGACAGGTACAGCACGGGGTTAGATGCAGAGTGAAGCTCACTCTACACTGTCCCCATTATACACTCCCAGGATAGGTACAGCATGGGGTTAGATACAGTGTAAAGCTCCCCCGACACTGTCCGCATCAAACACTCCCAGGATAGGGACAGCACGGGGTTAGATACAGAGTAAAGCTCCCTGTACACTGTCCCCATCAAACGCTCCCAGGACGGGTACAGCACGGGGTAAGATACAGAGTAATGCTCCCTCGACACTGTCCCCATCAAACACTCGCAGGATAGGTACAGCACGGGGTTTGATACAGAGTAAAGCTCCCTCTACACTGTCCCCTTCAAACACTCCCAGGACATGTACAGCACGTGGTTAGATCCAGAGTAAAGCTCCCTCTCCACTGTCCCCATCAAACACTCCCAGGACAGGGACAGCACGGGGTTCGATACAGAGTAAAGCTCCCTCTGCACTTTCCCACATCAAACACTCCCAGTATTGATACAGCATGGAGTTAGACACAGAGTAAAGCTCCCTCGACACTGCCCTCATCAAACACTCCCAGGACAGGGACAGCACGGGGTTAGATACAGAGTAAAGCTCCCTCGACACTGTCCCCATCAAACACTCGCACGACAGGTACAGCACGGGGTTAGATACAGAGTAAAGCTCCCTCTACACTGTCCCCTTCAACCACTCCCAGGACAGGTACAGCACGGGTTTAGATACAGAGTAAAGCTGCCTCTACATTGTCCCCATCAAACACTCCCAGGACAGGTACAGCACGGGGTTAGATACAGAATAAAGCTACCTCTACACTGGCCCCTTCAAACACTCCCAGGAAATGTACAGCGCGAGGTAAGATACAGAGTAAAGCTCCCTCTACACTGTCCCCATCAAACACTCCCAGGAGAGGTACAGCACGGGGATAGATACAGAGTTAAGCTCCCTCTAATCTGTCCCCCATCAAACACTCCCAGGACAGATACAGCACGGGGTTAGATAGAGAAAAGCTCCCTCTACACTGTCCCCATGAAACACTCCCAGGACAGGTGCAGCATGGGATTAGATACAGAGTAAAGCTCCCTCGACACTGTCCGCATCAAACACACCCAAGACAGATACAGCACGGGGTTAGATACAGAGTAAAGCTCCCTGTACACTGTCCCCATCAAACACTCGCAGGACAGGTACAGCACAGGGATAGATACAGAGTAAAGCTCCCTCTAAACTGTCCCCCACCAAACACTCCCAGAACAGGTTCAGCACGGGATTACATACAGAGTAAAGCTCCCTCTACACTGTCCCCCATCAAACACTCCCAGGACAGAAACAGCACAGGGATAGATGCAGAGTGAAGCTCACTCTACACTGTCCCGATCAAACAATTCCCAGGATAGATACAGCATGGAGCTAGATACAGAGTAAAGCTCCCTCTACACTGTCGCCATTAAATACTCCCAGGACAGATACAGCAAGGCTTTAAATGCAGAGTAAAGCTGCATCGACACTGTCCCCTTCATACACTCCCAGGACAGATACAGCACGGGGTTAGATACAGAGTAAAGATCCCTCGGCACTGTCCCCATCAAACACTCCTACGACAGATACAGCACGGGATTAGATACAGAGTAAAGCTCCCTCTACACTGTCTCCCATCAAAGACTCCAAGGACAGGTCCATCACGGTGTTAGATACAGAGTAAAGCTCTCTCGACACTGTCCCCATCAAACACTCCCAGGACGGGTACAGCACGGGGTTAGATACAGAGTAAAGCTCCCTCGACACTGTCCCCATCAAACACTCCCAGGACGGGTACAGCACGGGATTAGATACAGAGTAAAGCTCCCTCGACACTCTCCCCATCAAACACTCCCAGGACAGGTACAGCACGGGGTTAGATACAGAATAAAGCTACCTCTACACTGTCCCCTTCAAACACTCCCAGGAAATGTACAGCGCAAGGTAGGATACAGAGTAAAGCTCCCTCTACACTGTCCCCTTCAAACACTCCCAGGATAGGTACAGCAAAGGGATAGATACAGAGTAAAGCTCCCTCTAATCTGTCCCCCATCAAACACTCCCAGGACAGATACAGCACGGGGTTAGATAGAGAAAAGCTCCCTCGACACTGTCCCCATGAAACACTCCCAGGACAGGTGCAGCATGGGATTAGACACAGAGTAAAGCTCGCTGTACACTGTCCCCATCAAACACACTCAGGACAGGTGCAGCACGGGGTTAGATACAGAGTAAAGCTCCCTCGACACTGTCCGCATCAAACACTCCCAGGACGGTACAGCACGGGGTTAGATACAGAGTAATGCTCCCTCGACACAGTCCCCATCAAACACTCGCAGGACAGGTACAGCACGGCGTTAGATACAGAGTAAAGCTCCCTCTACGCTGTCCCCTTCAAACACTCCCAGGACAGATACAGCACGGGGTTAGATAGAGAAAAGCTCCCTCTGCACTGTCCCCATGAAACACTCCCAGGACAGGTGCAGCATGGGATTAGATACAGAGTAAAGCTCCCTCTACACTGTCCCCCATCAAACACTCCCAGGACAGGTCCAGCACGGTGTGAGATACAGAGGCAAGCTCCCTCGACACCGTCCCCATCAAACATACCCAGGACCGGTACAGCACGGGGTTAAATACAGAGTAAAGCTCCCTCTAAGCTGTCCCCCATCAAACACTCCCAGGACAGGCAAGGAAAGGGGTTAGATACAGAGTAAAGCTCCCTCTCCACTGTCCCCAGCAAACTGTCCCAGGACAGGTACAGCACGAGGTTAGATACAGAGTAAAGCTCCCTCTCCACTGTCCCCCATCAAACACTCCCAGGACAGGTACAGCACGGAGTTTGATGCAGAGTAAAGCTCCCTCTCCACCGTCCCCATCAAACACTCCCAGGACAGGTACAGCATGGGGTGAGATACAGAGTAAAGCTCCCGCTACACTGCCCCCATCAAACACTCCCCGGATAGCTGCAGCACGGGGTTTCACACAGAGTAAAGCTCCCTCGACACTGTCCACATCAAACACTCCAGGGGCAGGTACAGCACGGGGCGAGATACTGACTAAAGCTCCCTCTACACTGTCCCCTTCAAAAACTCCCAGGACAGGTACAGCACGGGGTTAGATCCAGAGTCATGCTCCCTCTACACCGTCCCCATCAAACACTCCCAGAACAGGTACAGCACGGGGTTAGATACAGAGTAAAGCTCCTTCGACACTGTCCCCATCAAACACTCCAGGGACAGGTACAGCACGGGGCTAGATACAGAGTAAAGCTCCCTCTACACTGTCCCCATCAAACACACCCAGGACAGGTACAGCACGGTGTTTAATACAGAGTAAAGCTCCCTCTAAACTGTCCCCCATCAAACACTCCCAGGACAGGCAAGGAAAGGGGTTAGATACAGAGTAAAGCTCCCTCTCCACTGTCCCCATCAAACAGTCCCAGGACAGGTACAGCACGGGGTAAGATACAGAGTAAAGCTCCCTCTCTACTGTCTCCCATCAAACACTCCCAGGAAAGATACAGCACGGAGTTTGATACAGGGAAAGCTCCCTCTACACTGTCCGCATCAAACACTCCCAGGACAGGTACGGCATGAGGTGAGATACAGAGTAAAGCTCCCTCTACACTGCCCCCCTCAAACACTCCCCGGGTAGCTGCAGCACGGGGTTTCACACAGAGTAAAGCTCCCTCGACACTGTCCCCATCAAACAGTCCAGGGGCAGGTACAGCACGGGGCGAGATCCAGAGTAAAGCTCCCTCTACACTGTCCCCTTCAAACACTCCCAGGACAGGTACAGCACGGGGTTCGATCCAGAGAAAAGCTCCCTCTACACTGTCCCCATCAAACACTCCCAGGGCAGGGACAGCACGGGGTTAGAACATAGAACATAGAACATTACAGCGCAGAACAGGCCCTTCGGCCCACGATGTTGCACCGACCAGTTAAAAAAAAAACTGTGACCCTCCAACCTAAACCAATTTCTTTTCGTCCATGAACCTATCTACGGATCTCTTAAACGCCCCCAAACTAGGCGCATTTACTACTGATGCTGGCAGGGCATTCCAATCCCTCACCACCCTCTGGGTAAAGAACCTACCCCTGACATCGGTTCTATAACTACCCCCCCTCAATTTAAAGCCATGCCCCCTCGTGCTGGATTTCTCCATCAGAGGAAAAAGGCTATCACTATCCACCCTATCTAAACCTCTAATCATCTTATATGTTTCAATAAGATCCCCTCTTAGCCGCCGCCTTTCCAGCGAAAACAATCCCAAATCCCTCAGCCTCTCCTCATAGGATCTCCCCTCCATACCAGGCAACATCCTGGTAAACCTCCTCTGCACCCTCTCCAAAGCCTCCACATCCTTCCTGTAATGTGGGGACCAGAACTGCACACAGTACTCCAAGTGCGGCCGCACCAGAGTTGTGTACAGTTGCAACATAACGCTACGACTCCTAAATTCAATCCCCCTACCAATAAACGCCAAGACACCATATGCCTTATTAACAACCTTATCTACTTGATTCCCAACTTTCAGGGATCTATGCACACATACACCTAGATCCCTCTGCTCCTCCACACTATTCAAAGTCCTCCCGTTAGCCCTATACTCAACACATCTGTTATTCCTACCAAAGTGAATTACCTCACACTTCTCCGCATTAAACTCCATCCGCCACCTCTCGGCCCAACTTTGCAACCTGTCTAAGTCTTCCTGCAAACTACGACACCCTTCCTCACTGTCTACCACACCACCGACTTTGGTGTCATCAGCAAATTTGCTAATCCACCCAACTATACCCTCATCCAGATCATTAATAAATATTACAAACAGCAGTGGCCCCAAAACAGATCCCTGAGGTACACCACTTGTAACCGCACTCCATGATGAATATTTACTATCAACCACCACCCTCTGTTTCCTATCCGCTAGCCAATTCCTGATCCAATTTCCTAGATCACCCCCAATCCCATACATCTGCATTTTCTGCAGAAGCCTACCATGGTGAACCTTATCAAACGCCTTACTAAAATCCATATATACCACGTCCACTGCCTTGCCCCCATCCACCTCCTTGGTCACTTTCTCAAAAAACTCAATAAGGTTAGTAAGGCACGACCTACCTACCACAAAACCATGCTGACTATCACCTATCAATTCATTACTCTCCAAATAACTATAAATCCTATCCCTTATAATTTTTTCCAACATCTTGCCGACAACAGAAGTGAGACTCACCGGTCTATAATTCCCGGGGAAGTCTCTGTTCCCCTTCTTAAACAATGGGACAACATTCGCTAACCTCCAATCTTCTGGTACTATACCAGAGGCCAACGACGACCTGAAGATCAGAGCCAGAGGCTCTGCAATCACTTCTCTTGCCTCCCAGAGAATCCTTGGATAAATCCCATCCGGACCAGGGGATTTATCTATTTTCAGACCCTCCAGAATATCCTGCACATCCTCCTTATCAACTGTAATACTGTCTATTCTACTCCCTTGCAACCCAGTGTCCTCCTCAGCTATATTCATGTCCCCTTGCGTGAACACCGAAGAGAAATATTGGTTCAATGCTTCACCAATCTCCTCCGGTTCCACACATAACTTCCCTCTGCCATCTATAACTGGCCCTAAACTTGCCCTAACCAACCTTCTGTTCTTGACATACCTATAGAACGCCTTAGGATTCTCTTTAACCCTATCCGCCAAAGTCTTCTCATGTCCCCTTTTAGCCCTTCTAAGCTCGCTCTTCAACTCCCTCTTAGCCAATCTAAAGCTTTCTAGTGCACTACCCGAGTGCTCACGTCTCATCCGAACATAAGCTTCCTTTTTCTTTTTAACCAACAAAGAAACTTTTTTGGTGCACCACGGTTCCCTAGCCCTGCCAATTCCTCCTTGCCTGACAGGGACATACCTATCACAGACTCGCAGTAGCTGCTCCTTGAAAAAACTCCACATGTCGGACGTTCCCAGTCCCTGTAATCTCCGAGTCCAACCTATGTTTCCTAATTCTCTCCTAATAGCCTCATAATTACCCTTCCCCCAGCTAAAACCACTGGCCCGAGGTTCATGCCTATCCCTTTCCATCACTAAGGTGAACGTAACCGAATTGTGGTCACTATCACCAAAATGCAGAGTAAAGCTCCCTCTACACTGTCCCCATCAAACACTCCCAGGACAGGGACAGCAAAAGGGTTAGATACAGAGTAAAGCTCCCTCTACACTGTCCCCCGTCAAACACTCCCAGGAGAGGTACAGCACGGGGATAGATACAGAGTAAAGCTCCCTCTAATCTGTCCCCATCAAACACTCCCAGGACAGATACAGCACGGGGTTAGATAGAGAAAAGCTCCCTCTACACTGTCCCCATGAAACACTCCCAGGACAAGTGCAGCATGGGATTAGATTAGAGTAAAGCTCCCTCGACACTGTCCGCATCAAACACACCCAAGACAGATACAGCACGGGGTTAGATACAGAGTAAAGCTCCCTGTACACTGTCCCCATCAAACACTCGCAGGACAGGTACAGCACAGGGACAGATACAGAGTAAAGCTCCCTCTAAACTGTCCCCCACCAAACACTCCCAGAACAGGTTCAGCACGGGATTACATACAGAGTAAAGCTCCCTCTACACTGTCCCCATCAAACACACCCAGGACAGGTACAGCACGGCGTTAGGTACAGAGTAAAGCTCCCTCGACACTGTCCCCACCAAACACACTCAGTACAGGTACAGCACGGGGTTAGATACAGAGTAAAGCTCCCTCTACACTGTCCCCCATCAAACACTCCCAGGACAGAAACAGCACAGGGATAGATGCAGAGTGAAGCTCACTCTACACTGTCCCGATCAAACAATTCCCAGGATAGATACAGCATGGAGCTAGATACAGAGTAAAGCTCCCTCTACACTGTCGCCATTAAATACTCCCAGGACAGATACGGCAAGGCTTTAAATGCAGAGTAAAGCTGCATCGACACTGTCCCCTTCATACACTCCCAGGACAGATACAGCACGGGGTCAGATACAGAGTAAAGCTCCCTCGGCACTGTCCCCATCAAACACTCCTACGACAGATACAGCACGGGATTAGATACAGAGTAAAGCTCCCTCTACACTGTCCCCCATCAAAGACTCCCAGGACAGGTCCAGCACGGTGTTAGATACAGAGTAAAGCTCCCTCTACACCGTCCCCATCAAACACTCCCAGGACAGGTACAGCACGGGGTTAGAAACAGAGTAAAGCTCCCTCGACACTGTCCCGATCAAACACTCCCAGGACGGGTACAGCACGGGGTTAGATACAGAGTAAAGCTCCCTCGACGCTGTCCCCATCAAATACTCGCAGGACAGGTACAGCACGGGGTTAGATGCAGAGTGAAGCTCACTCTCCACTGTCCCCATTATACACTCCCAGGATAGGTTCAGCATGGGGTTAGATACAGTGTAAAGCTCCCTCGACACTGTCCGCATCAAACACTCCCAGGATAGGGACAGCAAGGGGTTCGATACAGAGTAAAGCTCCCTGTACACTGTCCCCATCAAACGCTCCCAGGACGGGTACAGCACGGGGTTAGATACAGAGTAAAGCTCCCTCGACACTGTCCCCATCAAACACTCGCAGGATAGGTACAGCACGGGGGTAGATACAGAGTAATGCTCCCTCTACGCCGTCCCCTTCAAACACTCCCAGGACAGGTACAGCACGGGGTTAGATACAGAGTAAAGCTCCCTCTACACTGTCCCCATCAAACACACCCAGGACAGGTACAGCACGGTGTTAAATACAGAGTAAAGCTCCCTCTACACTGTCCCCATCAAACACTCCCATGGCAGGGACAGCACGGGGTTAAATCCAGAGAAAAGCTCCCTCTACACTGTCCCCATCAAACACTCCCAGGACAGGGACAGCAAAGGGGTTAGATACAGAGTAAAGCTCCCTCTACACTGTCCCCCGTCAAACACTCCCAGGAGAGGTACAGCACGGGGATAGATACAGAGTAAAGCTGCCTCTACACTGTCCCCATCAAACACTCCCAGAACAGGTACAGCACGGGGTTAGATAGAGAAAAGCTCCCTCTACACTGTCCCTATGAAACACTCCCAGGACAGGTGCAGCATGGGATTAGATACAGAGTAAAGCTCCCTCGACACTGTCCGCATCAAACACACCCAAGACAGATACAGCACGGGGTTAGATACAGAGTAAAGCTCCCTGTACACTGTCCCCATCAAACACTCGCAGGACAGGTACAGCACAGGGATAGATACAGAGTAAAGCTCCCTCTAAACTGTCCCCCACCAAACACTCCCAGAACAGGTTCAGCACGGGATTACATACAGAGTAAAGCTCCATCTACACTGTCCCCATCAAACACACCCAGGACAGTTACAGCACGGCGTTAGGTACAGACTAAAGCTCCCTCGACACTGTCCCCACCAAACACACTCAGTACAGGTACAGCACGGGGTGAGATACAGAGTAAATATCCCTCTACACTGTCCCCCATCAAACACTCCCAGGACAGAAACAGCACAGGGATAGATGCAGAGTGAAGCTCACTCTACACTGTCCCGATCAAACAATTCCCAGGAAAGATACAGCATGGAGCTAGATACAGAGTAAAGCTCCCTCTACACTGTCGCCATTAAATACTCCCAGGACAGATGCGGCAAGGCTTTAAATGCAGAGTAAAGCTGCATCGACACTGTCCCCTTCATACACTCCCAGGACAGATACAGCACGGGGTTAGATACAGAGTAAAGCTCCCTCGGCACTGTCCCCATCAAACACTCCTACGACAGATACAGCACGGGATTAGATACAGAGTAAAGCTCCCTCTACACTGTCCCCCATCAAAGACTCCCAGGACAGGTCCAGCACGGTGTTAGATACAGAGTAAAGCTCCCTCTACACCGTCCCCATCAAACACTCCCAGGACAGGTACAGCACGGGGTTAGAAACAGAGTAAAGCTCCCTCGACACTGTCCCCATCAAACACTCCCAGGACGGGTACAGCACGGGGTTAGATACAGAGTAAAGCTCACTCGACGCTGTCCCCATCAAATACTCGCAGGACAGGTACAGCACGGGGTTCGATGCAGAGTGAAGCTCACTCTACACTGTCCCCATTATACACTCCCAGGATAGGTTCAGCATGGGGTTAGATACAGTGTAAAGCTCCCTCGACACTGTCCGCATCAAACACTCCCAGGATAGGGACAGCACGGGGTTAGATACAGAGTAAAGCTCCCTGTACACTGTCCCCATCAAACGCTCCCAGGACGGGTACAGCACGGGGTTAGATACAGAGTAAAGCTCCCTCGACACTGTCCCCATCAAACACTCGCAGGATAGGTACAGCACGGGGGTAGATACAGAGTAATGCTCCCTCTAAGCTGTCCCCTTCAAACACTCCCAGGACAGGTACAGCACGGGGTTAGATACAGAGTAAAGCTCCCTCTACACTGTCCCCATCAAACACACCCAGGACAGGTACAGCACGGTGTTAAATACAGAGTAAAGCTCCCTCGACACTGTCCCCCATCAAACACTCCCAGGACAGGCAAGGAAAGGGGTTAGAACAAAGAACAAAGAACAAAGAACAGTACAGCACAGGAAACAGGCCCTTCGGCCCTCCAAGCCTGTGCCGCTCCTTGGTCCAACTAGACCAATCGTTTGTATCCCTCCATTCCCAGGCTGCTCATGTGACTATCCAGGTAAGTCTTAAACGATGTCAGCGTGCCTGCCTCCACCACCCTACTTGGCAGCGCATTCCAGGCCCCCACCACCCTCTGTGTAAAAAACGTCCCTCTGATGTCTGAGTTATACTTCGCCCCTCTCAGCTTGAGCCCGTGACCCCTCGTGATCGTCACCTCCGACCTGGGAAAAAGCTTCCCACTGTTCACCCTATCTATACCCTTCATAATCATGTATACCTCTATTAGATCTCCCCTCATTCTCCGTCTTTCCAAGGAGAACAACCCCAGTCTACCCAATCTCTCCTCATAGCTAAGACCCACCATACCAGGCAACATCCTGGTAAACCTTCTCTGCACTCTCTCCAATGCCTCCACGTCCTTCTGGTAGTGCGGCGACCAGAACTGGACGCTGTACTCCAAATGCGGCCTAACCAGCGTTCTATACAGCTGCATCATCAGACTCCAGCTTTTATAATCTATACCCCGTCCTATAAAGGCAAGCATACCATATGCCTTCTTCACCACCTTCTCCACCTGTGTTGCCACCTTCAAGGATTTGTGGACTTGCACACCTAGGTCCCTCTGTGTTTCTATACTCCTGATGACTCTGCCATTTATTGCATATCTCCTCCCTACATTATTTCTTCCAAAATGCATCACTTCGCATTTATCCGGATTAAATTCCATCTGCCACCTCTCCGCCCAATTTTCCAGCCTATCTATATCCTGCTGTATTGCCCGACAATGCTCTTCGCTATCCGCAATTCCAGCCATCTTTGTGTCATCCGCAAACTTGCTGATTACACCAGTTACACCTTCTTCCAAATCATTTATATATATCACAAATAGCAGAGGTCCCAGTACAGAGCCCTGCGGAACACCACTGGTCACAGACCTCCAGCCGGAAAAAGACCCTTCGACCACTACCCTCTGTCTCCTATGGCCAAGCCAGTTCTCCACCCATCGAGCCACTTCTCCTTGTATCCCATGAGCCTTAACTTTCTTAACCAACCTGCCATGTGGGACTTTGTCAAATGCCTTACTGAAATCCATATAGACGACATCCGCGGCCCTTCCTTCATCAACCGTTTTTGTCACTTCCTCAAAAAACTCCACCAAATTTGTAAGGCACGACCTCCCTCTTACAAAACCATGCTGTCTGTCACTAATGAGATTGTTCCGTTCTAAATGCACATACATCCTGTCTCTATGAATCCTCTCCAACAACTTCCCTACCACGGACGTCAAGCTCACCGGCCTATAATTTCCTGGGTTATCCCTGCTACCCTTCTTAAACAACGGGACCACATTCGCTATCCTCCAATCCTCAGGGACCTCACCCGTGTCCAAAGAAGCGACAAAGATTTCCGTCAGAGGCCCAGCAATTTCCTCTCTCGTCTCCCTGAGCAGTCGAGGATAGATGCCATCAGGCCCTGGGGCTTTGTCAGTTTTAATGTTAGATACAGAGTAAAGCTCCCTCTACACTGTCCCCATCAAACAGTCCCAGGACAGGTACAGCACGGGGTTAGATACAGAGTAAAGCTCCCTCTCCACTGTCTCCCATCAAACACTCCCAGGAAAGGTACCGTACGGAGTTTGATACAGGGTAAAGCTCGCTCTACACTGTCCGCATCAAACACTCCCAGGACAGGTACAGCACGGGGTTAAATCCAGAGAAAAGCTCCCTCTACACTGTCCCCATCAAACACTCCCAGGACAGGGACAGCAAATGGGTCAGATACAGAGTAAAGCTCCCTCTACACTGTCCCCCGTCAAACACTCCCAGGAGAGGTACAGCACGGGGATAGATACAGAGTAAAGCTCCCTCTAATCTGTCCCCCATCAAACACTCCCAGGACAGATAGAGCACGGGGTTAGATAGAGAAAAGCTCCCTCTACACTGTCCCTATGAAACACTCCCAGGACATGTGCAGCATGGGATTAGATACAGAGTAAAGCTCCCTCGACACTGTCCGCATGAAACACACCCAAGACAGATACAGCACGGGGTTAGATACAAAGTAAAGCTCCCTGTACACTGTCCCCATCAAACACTCGCAGGACAGGTACAGCACAGGGATAGATACAGAGCAAAGCTCCCTCTAAACTGTCCCCCACCAAACACTCCCAGAACAGGTTCAGCACGGGATTACATACAGAGTAAAGCTCCCTCTACACTGTCCCAATCAAACACACCCACGACAGGTACAGCACGGCGTTAGGTACAGAGTAAAGCTCCCTCGACACTGTCCCCACCAAACACACTCAGTACAGGTACAGCACGGGGTTAGATACAGAGTAAAGCTCCCTCTACACTGTCCCCCATCAAACACTCCCAGGACAGAAACAGCACAGGGATAGATGCAGAGTGAAGCTCACTCTACACTGTCCCGATCAAACAATTCCCAGCATAGATACAGCATGGAGCTAGATACAGAGTAAAGCTCCCTCTACACTGTCGCCATGAAATACTCCCAGGACAGATACAGCAAGGCTTTAAATGCAGAGTAAAGCTGCATCGACACTGTCCCCTTCATTCACTCCCAGGACAGATACAGCACGGGGTTAGATACAGAGTAAAGCTCCCTCGGCACTGTCCCCATCAAACACTCCTACGACAGATACAGCACGGGACTAGATACAGAGTAAAGCTCCCTCTACACCGTCCCCATCAAACACTCCCAGGATAGGTACAGCACCGGGTTAGAAACAGAGTAAAGCTCCCTCGACACCGTCCCCATCAAACACTCCCAGGACGGGTACAGCACGGGGTTAGATACAGAGTAAAGCTCCCTCTACACCGTCCCCATCAAACCCTCCCAGGACAGGTACAGCACGGGGTTAGAAACAGAGTAAAGCTCCCTCGACACTGTCCCCATCAAATACTCGCAGGACAGGTACAGCACGGGGTTAGATGCAGAGTGAAGCTCACTCTACACTGTCCCCATTATACACTCCCAGGATAGGTACAGCATGGGGTTAGATACAGTGTAAAGCTCCCTCGACACTGTCCCCATCAAACACTCCCAGGATAGGGACAGCACGGGGTTAGATACAGAGTAAAGCTCCCTGTACACTGTCCCCATCAAACGCTCCCAGGACGGGTACAGCACGGGGTTAGATACAGAGTAAAGCTCCCTCGACACTGTCCCCATCAAACACTCGCAGGATAGGTACAGCACGGGGGTAGATACAGAGTAATGCTCCCTCTACGCTGTCCCCTTCAAACACTCCCAGGACAGGTACAGCACGGGGTTAGATACAGAGTAAAGCTCCCTCTACACTGTCCCCTTCAAACACTCCCAGGACATGTAGAGCACGGGGTTAGATCCAGAGTAAAGCTCCCTCTCCACTGTCCCCATCAAACACTCCCAGGACAGGGACAGCACGGGGTTCGATACAGAGTAATGCTCCCTCTGCTGTTTCCCACATCAAACACTCCCAGTATTGATGCAGCATGGAGTTCGACACAGAGTAAAGCTCCCTCGACACTGCCCGCATCAAACACTCCCAGGACAGGGACAGCGCGGGGTTAGATACAGAGTAAAGCTCCCTCGACACTGTCCCCATCAAACACTCGCACGACAGGTACAGCACGGGCTTAGATACAGAGTAAAGCTCCCTCTACCCTGTCCCCTTCAACCACTCCCAGGACAGGTACAGCACGGGGTTAGATACAGAGTAAAGCTGCCTCTACATTGTCCCCATCAAACACTCCCAGGACCGGTACAGCACGGGGTTAGATACAGAATAAAGCTACCTCTACACTGTCCCCTTCAAACACTCCCAGGAAATGTACAGCACGAGGTAAGATACAGAGTAAAGCTCCCTCTACACCGTCCCCATCAAACAATCCCAGGAGAGGTACAGCACGGGGATAGATACAGGGTAAAGCTCCCTCTAATCTGTCCCCCATCAAACACTCCCAGGACAGATACAGCACGGGGTTAGATAGAGAAAAGCTCCCTCTACACTGTCCCCATGAAACACTCCCAGGACAGGTGCCGCATGGGATTAGATACAGAGGAAAGCTCGCTGTACACTGTCCCCATCAAACACACTCAGGACAGGTGCAGCACGGGGTTAGATACAGAGTAAAGCTCCCTCGACACTGTTCCCATCAAACACACCCAGGAAAGGTACAGCACGGAGTTTGATACAGGGTAAAGCTCCCTCTACACTGTCCGCATCAAACACTCCCAGGACAGGTACGGCATGGGGTGAGATACAGAGAAAAGCTCCCTCGACACTGTCCCCATCAAACACTCCAGGGGCAGGTACAGCACGGGGCTAGATACAGAGTAAAGCTCTTACTACCCTGTCCCCTTCAAACACTCCCAGGACAGGGACAGCAAATGGGTCAGATACAGAGTAAAGCTCCCTCTACACTGTCCCCCGTCAAACACTCCCAGGAGAGGTACAGCACGGGGATAGATACAGAGTAAAGCTCCCTCTAATCTGTCCCCCATCAAACACTCCCAGGACAGATAGAGCACGGGGTTAGATAGAGAAAAGCTCCCTCTACACTGTCCCTATGAAACACTCCCAGGACAGGTGCAGCATGGGATTAGATACAGAGTAAAGCTCCCTCGACACTGTCCGCATCAAACACACCCAAGACAGATACAGCACGGGGTTAGATACAGAGTAAAGCTCCCTGTACACTGTCCCCATCAAACACTCGCAGGACAGGTACAGCACAGGGATAGATACAGAGCAAAGCTCCCTCTAAACTGTCCCCCACCAAACACTCCCAGAACAGGTTCAGCACGGGATTACATACAGAGTAAAGCTCCCTCTACACTGTCCCCATCAAACACACCCAGGACAGGTACAGCACGGCGTTAGGTACAGAGTAAAGCTCCCTCGACACTGTCCCCACCAAACACACTCAGTACAGGTACAGCACGGGGTTAGATACAGAGTAAAGCTCCCTCTGCACTGTCCCCCATCAAACACTCCCAGGACAGAAACAGCACAGGGATAGATGCAGAGTGAAGCTCACTCTACACTGTCCCGATCAAACAATTCCCAGGATAGATACAGCATGGAGCTAGATACAGAGTAAAGCTCCCTCTACACTGTCGCCATTAAATACTCCCAGGACAGATACAGCAAGGCTTTAAATGCAGAGTAAAGCTGCATCGACACTGCCCCCTTCATACACTCCCAGGACAGATACAGCACGGGGTTAGATACAGAGTAAAGCTCCCTCGGCACTGTCCCCATCAAACACTCCTACGACAGATACAGCTCGGGACTAGATACAGAGTAAAGCTCCCTCTCCACCGTCCCCATCAAACACTCCCAGGATAGGTACAGCACCGGGTTAGAAACAGAGTAAAGCTCCCTCGACACCGTCCCCATCAAACACTCCCAGGACGGGTACAGCACGGGGTTAGATACAGAGTAAAGCTCCCTCTACACCGTCCCCATCAAACCCTCCCAGGACGGGTACAGCACGGGGTTAGATACAGAGTAAAGCTCCCTCGACACTGTCCCCATCAAACAGTCCCAGGACAGGTACAGCACGGGGTTAGATACAGAGTAAAGCTCCCTCGACACTGTCCGCATCAAACACTCCCAGGACGGGTACAGCACGGGGTGAGATACAGAGTAATGCTCCATCGACACTGTCCGCATCAAACACACCCATGACAGATACAGCACGGGGTTAGATACAGAGTAAATCTCCCTGTACACTGTCCCCATCAAACACTCGCAGGACAGGTACAGCACAGGGATAGATACAGAGTAAAGCTCCCTCTAAACTGTCCCTCACCAAACACTCCCAGAACAGGTTCAGCACGGGATTACATACAGAGTAAAGCTCCCTCTACACTGTCCCCATCAAACACACCCAGGACAGGTACAGCACGGCGTTAGGTACAGAGTAAAGCTCCCTCGACACTGTCCCCACCAAACACACTCTGTACAGGTCCAGCACGGGGTGAGATACAGAGTAAAGCTCCCTCTACACTGTCCCCCATCAAACACTCCCAGGACAGAAACAGCACAGGGATAGATGCAGAGTGAAGCTCACTCTACACTGTCCCGACCAAACAATTCCCAGGATAGATACAGCATGGAGCTAGATACAGAGTAAAGCTCGCTCTACACTGTCGCCATTAAATACTCCCAGGACGGATACGGCAAGGCTTAAATGCAGAATAAAGCTGCATCGACACTGTCCCCTTCATACACTCCCAGGACAGATACAGCACGGGGTTAGATACAGAGTAATGCTCCCTCGGCACTGTCCCCATCAAACACTCCTACGACAGATACAGCACGGGATTAGATACAGAGTAAAGCTCCCTCTACACTGTCCCCCATCAAAGACTCCCAGGACAGGTCCAGCACGGTGTGAGATACAGAGTAAAGCTCCCTCTACACCGTCCCCATCAAACATTCCCAGGACAGGTACAGCACGGGGTTAGAAACAGAGTAAAGCTCCCTCGACACTGTCCCCATCAAACACTCCCAGGACGGGTACAGCACGGGGTTAGATACAGAGTAAAGCTCCCTCGACGCTGTCCCCATCAAATACTCGCAGGACAGGTACAGCACGGGGTTAGATGCAGAGTGAAGCTCACTCTACACTGTCCCCATTATACACTCCCAGGATAGGTACAGCATGGGGTTAGATACAGTGTAAAGCTCCCTCGACCCAGTCCGCATCAAACACTCCCAGGATAGGGACAGCACGGGGTTAGATACAGAGTAAAGCTCCCTGTACACTGTCCCCATCAAACGCTCCCAGGACGGGTACAGCACGGGGTTAGATACAGAGTAAAGCTCCCTCGACAATGTCCCCATCAAACACTCGCAGGATAGGTACAGCACGGTGGTAGATCCAGAGTAAAGCTCCGTCTCCACTGTCCCCATCAAACACTCCCAGTCCAGGGACAGCACGGGGTTCGATACAGAGTAAAGCTCCCTCTACACTTTCCCACATCAAACACTCCCAGTATTGATACAGCATGGAGTTAGACACAGAGTAAAGCTCCCTCGACACTGCCCTCATCAAACACTCCCAGGACAGGGACAGCACGGGGTTCGATACAGAGTAAAGCTCCCTCTACACTTTCGCCATGAAACACTCCCAGGACAGGTGCCGCATGGGATTAGATACAGAGGAAAGCTCGCTGTACACTCTCCCCATCAAACACACTCAGGACAGGTGCAGCACGGGGTTAGATACAGAGTAAAGCTCCCTCGACACTGTTCCCATCAAACACACCCAGGAAAGGTGCAGCATGGGGTTAGATACAGAGTAAAGCTCCCTCGACACAGTCCGCATCAAACACTCCCAGGACGGGTACAGCACGGGGTTAGATACAGAGTAAAGCTCCCTCTACGCTGCCCCTTCAAACACTCCCAGGACAGATACAGCACGTGGTTAGATCCAGAGTAAAGCTCCCTCTACACTGTCCCCATCAAACACTCCCAGGACAGGGACAGCACGGGGTTCGATACAGAGTAAAGCTCCCTCTACACTTTCCCACATCAAACCCTCCCAGGATTGATACAGCATGGAGTTAGACACAGAGTTAAGCTCCCTCGACACTGCCCGCATCAAACACTCCCAGGACAGGGGCAGCACGGGGTTAGATACAGAGTAAAGCTCCCTCGACACTGTCCCCATCAAACACTCGCAGGACAGGTACAGCACGGGGTTAGATACAGAGTAAAGCTCCCTCTACACTGTCCCCTTCAACCACTCCCAGGACAGGTACAGCACGGGGTTAGATACAGAGCAAAGCTCCCGCTGCATCATCCCCATCAAACACTCCCAGGACACGTACAGCACGGGGTTAGATGCAGATTAAAACTACCTCTACACTGTCCCCTTCAAACACTCCCAGGAAATGTACAGCGCGAGGTAAGATACAGAGTAAAGCTCCCTCTATACTGTCCCCTTCAAACACTCCCAGGATAGGTACAGCAAGGGGATAGATACAGAGTAAAGCTCTGTCCCCCATCAAACACTCCCATGACAGATACAGCACGGGGTTAGATAGAGAAAAGCTCCCTCTACACTGTCCCCATGAAACACTCCCAGGACAGGTGCAGCATGGGATTAGACACAGAGTAAAGCTCGCTGTACACTGTCCCCATCAAACACACTCAGGACAGGTGCAGCACGGGGTTAGATACAGAGTAAAGATCCCTCGACAGTGTTCCCATCAAACACACCCAGGAAAGGTGCAG
The DNA here is from genome assembly GCF_964213995.1 of Mustelus asterias. Classification (NCBI taxonomy): domain Eukaryota; kingdom Metazoa; phylum Chordata; class Chondrichthyes; order Carcharhiniformes; family Triakidae; genus Mustelus; species Mustelus asterias. The sequence goes on from NW_027590638.1 coordinate 181,173, forward strand.
CATAGGGTTAGATACAGAGTAAAGCTCCCTCGACACTGTCTGCATCAAACACTCCCAGGACGGTACAGCACGGGGTTAGATAAAGAGTAATGCTCCCTCGACACTGTCCCCATCAAACACTCGCAGGACAGGTACAGCACGGTGTGAGATAGAGAGTAAAGCTCCCTCTACGCTGTCCCCTTCAAACACTCCCAGGACAGATACAGCACGGGGTTAGATCGAGAAAAGCTCCCTCTGCACTGTCCGCATGAAACACTCACAGGACAGGTGCAGCATGGGATTAGATACAGAGTAAAGCTCGCTGTACACTGTCCCCATTATACACTCCCAGGATATGTACAGCATGGGGTTAGATACAGTGGAAAGCTCCCTCGACACTGTCCGCATCAAACACTCCCAGGATAGGGACAGCACGGGGTTCGATACAGAGTAAAGCTCCCTCGACACTGTCCCCATCAAACACTCGCAGGACAGGTGCAGCACGGGGTTCGATACAGAGTAAAGCTCCCTCTACGCTGTCCCCTTCAAACACTCCCAGGACAGGTACAGCACGGGGTTAGATCCAGAGTAAAGCTCCCTCTTCGCTGTCCCCATCAAACACACCCAGGACAGGGACAGCACGGGGTTTGATACAGAGTAAAGCTCCCTCGACACTGTCCCCACCAAACACACTCAGTACAGGTACAGCACGGGGTTAGATACAGAGTAAAGCTCCCTCTACACTGTCGCTATTAAATACTCCCAGGACAGATCCAGCACAGGGATAGATGCAGAGTGAAGCTCACTCTACACTGTCCCGATCAAACAATTCCCAGGATAGATACAGCATGGAGTTAGATATGGAGTAAAGCTCCCTCTGCACTGTCGTCATTAAATACTCCCAGGACAGATACAGCAAGGCTTTAGATGCAGAGTAAAGCTGCCTCGACACTGTCCCCTTCATACACTCCCAGTACAGATACAGCACGGGGTTAGATGCAGAGAAAAGCTCCCTCGCCACTGTCCCCATCAAACACTCCGACGACAGATACAGCACGGGATTAGATACAGAGTAAAGCTCCCTCGACACTGTCCCCCATCAAACACTCCCAGGACAGGTCCAGCACGGTGTTAGATACAGAGTCAAGCTCCCTCTACACCGTCCCCATCAAACATACCCAGGACAGGTACAGCACGGGGTTAAATGCAGAGTAAAGCTCCCTCTCCACTGTCCCCAGCAAACAGTCCCAGGACAGGTACAGCACGGAGTTTGATGCAGAGTAAAGCTCCCTCTCCACCGTCCCCATCAAACACCCCCAGGACAGGTACAGCATGGGGTGAGATACAGAGTAAACCTCCCTCTACACTGCCCCCATCAAACACTCCCCGGATAGCTGCAGCACGGGGTTTCACACAGAGTAAAGCTCCCTCGACACTGTCCACATCAAACACTCCAGGGGCAGGTACAGCACGGGGCGAGATACAGAGTAAAGCTCCCTCGACACTGTCCCCTTCAAACACTCCCAGGACAGGTACAGCACGGGTTTAGATCCAGAGTCAAGCTCCCTCTACACCGTCCCCATCAAACACTCCCAGAACAGGTACAGCACGGGGTTAGATACAGACTAAAGCTCCTTCGACACTGTCCCCATCAAACACTCCAGGGACAGGAACAGCACGGGGCTAGATACAGAGTAAAGCTCCCTCTACACTGTCCCCATCAAACACACCCAGGACAGGTACAGCACGGGGTTAAATACAAAGTAAAGCTCCCTCTAAACTGTCCCCCATCAAACACTCCCAGGACAGGCAAGGAAAGGGGTTAGATACAGAGTAAAGCTCCCTCTACACTGTCTCCATCAAACAGTCCCAGGACATGTACAGCACGGGGTTAGATACAGACTAAAGCTCCCTCTAAACTGTCCCCCATCAAACACTCCCAGGACAGGCAATGAAAGGGGTTAGATACAGAGTAAAGCTCCCTCTACACTGTCCCCATCAAACAGTCCCAGGACAGGTACAGCACGGGGTTAGATACAGAGTAAAGCTCCCTCTCTACTGTCTCCCATCAAACACTCCCAGGAAAGGTACAGCACGGAGTTTGATACAGGGTAAAGCTCCCTCTACACTGTCCGCATCAAACACTCCCAGGACAGGTACGGCATGGGGTGAGATACAGAGTAAAGCTCCCTCTACACTGTCCACATCAAACACTCCCAGGACAGGTACGGCATGGGGTGAGATACAGAGTAAAGCTCCCTCTACACTGTTCCCATCAAACACTCCCAGGACAGGTACGGCATGGGGTGAGATACAGAGTAAAGCTCCCTCTACACTGCCCCCATCAAACACTCCCAGGACAGATACAGCACGGGGTTAGATACAGAGTAAAGCTCGCTCTACACTGTCCCCTTCAAACACTCCCAGGACAGGGACAGCAAATGGGTTAGATACAGAGTAAAGCTCCCTCTACACTGTCCCCCGTCAAACACTCCCAGGAGAGGTACAGCACGGGGATAGATACAGAGTAAAGCTCCCTCCACACTGTCCCCATCAAACACTCCCAGGACAGAAACAGCACAGGGATAGATGCAGAGTGAAGCTCACTCTACACTGTCCCGACCAAACAATTCCCAGGATAGATACAGCATGGAGCTAGATACAGAGTAAAGCTCGCTCTACACTGTCGCCATTAAATACTCCCAGGACGGATACGGCAAGGCTTAAATGCAGAGTAAAGCTGCATCGACACTGTCCCCTTCATACACTCCCAGGACAGATACAGCACGGGGTTAGATACAGAGTAATGCTCCCTCGGCACTGTCCCCATCAAATACTCCTACGACAGATACAGCACGGGATTAGATACAGAGTAAAGCTCCCTCTACACTGTCCCCCATCAAAGACTCCCAGGACAGGTCCAGCACGGTGTGAGATACAGAGTAAAGCTCCCTCTACATCGTCCCCATCAAACACTCCCAGGACAGGTACAGCACGGGGTTAGAAACAGAGTAAAGCTCCCTCGACACTGTCCCCATCAAACACTCCCAGGACGGGTACAGCACGGGGTTAGATACAGAGTAAAGCTCCCTCGACGCTGTCCCCATCAAATACTCGCAGGACAGGTACAGCACGGGGTTAGATGCAGAGTGAAGCTCACTCTACACTGTCCCCATTATACACTCCCAGGATAGGTACAGCATGGGGTTAGATACAGTGTAAAGCTCCCTCGACACAGTCCGCATCAAACACTCCCAGGATAGGGACAGCACGGGGTTAGATACAGAGTAAAGCTCCCTGTACACTGTCCCCATCAAACGCTCCCAGGACGGGTACAGCACGGGGTTAGATACAGAGTAAAGCTCCCTCGACAATGTCCCCATCAAACACTCGCAGGATAGGTACAGCACGGTGGTAGATCCAGAGTAAAGCTCCCTCTCCACTGTCCCCATCAAACACTCCCAGGACAGGGACACCACGGGGTTCGATACAGAGTAAAGCTCCCTCTGCACTTTCCCACATCAAACACTCCCAGTATTGATACAGCATGGAGTTAGACACAGAGTAAAGCTCCCTCGACACTGCCCTCATCAAACACTCCCAGGACAGGGACAGCACGGGGTTAGATACAGAGTAAAGCTCCCTCGACACTGTCCCCATCAAACACTCGCACGACAGGTACAGCACGGGGTTAGATACAGAGTAAAGCTCCCTCTACACTGTCCCCTTCAACTACTCCCAGGACAGGTACAGCACGGGGTTAGATACAGAGTAAAGCTGCCTCTACATTGTCCCCATCAAACACTCCCAGGACAGGTACAGCACGGGGTTAGATACAGAATAAAGCTACCTCTACACTGTCCCCTTCAAACACTCCCAGGAAATGTACAGCACGAGGTAAGATACAGAGTAAAGATCCCTCTACACTGTCCCCATCAAACACTCCCAGGAGAGGTACAGCACGGGGATAGATACAGAGAAAACCTCCCTCTACACTACCCCCATCAAACACTCCCCGGATAGCTGCAGCACGGGGTTTCACACAGAGTAAAGCTCCCTCGACACTGTCCACATCAAACACTCCAGGGGCAGGTACAGCACGGGGCGAGATACAGAGTAAAGCTCCCTCGACACTGTCCCCTTCAAACACTCCCAGGACAGGTACAGCACGGGTTTAGATCCAGAGTCAAGCTCCCTCGACACCGTCCCCATCAAACACTCCCAGAACAGGTACAGCACGGGGTTAGATACAGAGTAAAGCTCCTTCGACACTGTCCCCATCAAACACTCCAGGGACAGGTACAGCACGGGGCTAGATACAGAGTAAAGCTCCCTCTACACTGTCCCCATCAAACACACCCAGGACAGGTACAGCACGGTGTTAAATACAGAGTAAAGCTCCCTCTAAACTGTCCCCCATCAAACACTCCCAGGACAGGCAAGGAAAGGGGTTAGATACAGAGTAAAGCTCCCTCTACACTGTCCCCATCAAACAGTCCCAGGACAGGTACAGCACGGGGTTAGATACAGAGTAAAGCTCCCTCTCTACTGTCTCCCATCAAACACTCCCACGAAAGGTACAGCACGGAGTTTGATACAGGGTAAAGCTCCCTCTACACTGTCCGCATCAAACACTCCCAGGACAGGTACGGCATGGGGTGAGATACAGAGTAAAGCTCCCTCTACACTGTCCACATCAAACACTCCCAGGACAGGTACGGCATGGGGTGAGATACAGAGTAAAGCTCCCTCTACACTGTCCCCATCAAACACGCCCAGGACAGGTACGGCATGGGGTGAGATACAGAGTAAAGCTCCCTCTACACTGCCCCCATCAAACACTCCCAGGACAGATACAGCACGGGGTTAGATACAGAGTAAAGCTCGCTCGACACTGTCCCCTTCAAACACTCCCAGGACAGGGACAGCAAATGGGTTAGATACTGAGTAAAGCTCCCTCTACACTGTCCCCCGTCAAACACTCCCAGGAGAGGTACAGCACGGGGATAGATACAGAGTAAAGCTCCCTCCACACTGTCCCCATCAAACACTCCCAGAACAGGTACAGCACGGGGTGAGATAGAGAAAAGCTCCCCCTACACTGTCCCTATGAAACACTCCCAGGACAGGTGCAGCATGGGATTAGATACAGAGTAAAGCTCCCTCGACACTGTCCGCATCAAACACACCCAAGAGAGATACAGCACGGGGTTAGATACAGAGTAAAGCTCCCTGTCCACTGTCCCCATCAAACACTCGCAGGACAGGTACAGCACAGGGATAGATACAGAGTAAAGCTCCCTCTAAACTGTCCCCCACCAAACACTCCCAGAACAGGTTCAGCACGGGATTACATACAGAGTAAAGCTCCCTCTACACTGTCCCCATCAAACACACCCAGGACAGGTACAGCACGGCGTTAGGTACAGAGTAAAGCTCCCTCGACACTGTCCGCATCAAACACACCCAAGGCAGATACAGCACGGGGTTAGATACAGAGTAAAGCTCCCTGTACACTGTCCCCATCAAACACTCGCAGGACAGGTACAGCACAGGGAGAGATACAGAGTAAAGCTCCCTCTAAACTGTCCCCAACCAAACACTCCCAGAACAGGTTCAGCACGGGATTACATACAGAGTAAAGCTCCCTCTACACTGTCCCCCATCAAACACTCCCAGGACAGAAACAGCACAGGGATAGATGCAGAGTGAAGCTCACTCTACACTGTCCCGATCAAACAATTCCCAGGATAGATACAGCATGGAGCTAGATACAGAGTAAAGCTCCCTCTACACTGTCGCCATTAAATACTCCCAGGACAGATACAGCAAGGCTTTAAATGCAGAGTAAAGCTGCATCGACACTGTCCCCTTCATACACTCCCAGGACAGATACAGCACGGGGTTAGATCCAGAGTAAAGCTCCCTCTACACTGTCCCCATCAAACACTCCTATGACAGACACAGCACGGGATTGGATACAGAGTAAAGCTCCCTCTACACTGTCCCCCATCAAAGACTCCCAGGACAGGTCCAGCACGGTGTTAGATACAGAGTAAAGCTCCCTCTACACCGTCCCCATCAAACACTCCCAGGACAGGTACAGCACGGGGTTAGAAACAGAGTAAAGCTCCCTCGACACTGTCCCCATCAAACACTCCCAGGACGGGTACAGCACGGGGTTAGATACAGAGTAAAGCTCCCTCGACACTGTCCCCATTATACACTCCCAGGATAGGTACAGCATGGGGTTCGATACAGTGTAAAGCTCCCTCGACACTGTCCGCATCAAACACTCCCAGGATAGGGACAGCACGGGGTTAGATACAGAGTAAAGCTCCCTGTCCACTGTCCCCATCAAACGCTCCCAGGACGGGTACCGCACGGGGTTAGATACAGAGTAAAGCTCCCTCGACACTGTCCCCATCAAACGCTCGCTGGACGGGTACAGCACGGGGTTAGATACAGAGTAAAGCTCCCTCTACACTGTCCACATCAAACACTCCCAGGACAGGTACGGCATGGGGTGAGATACAGAGTAAAGCTCCCTCTACACTGTTCCCATCAAACACTCCCAGGACAGGTACGGCATGGGGTGAGATACAGAGTAAAGCTCCCTCTACACTGCCCCCATCAAACACTCCCAGGACAGATACAGCACGGGGTTAGATACAGAGTAAAGCTCGCTCTACACTGTCCCCTTCAAACACTCCCAGGACAGGGACAGCAAATGGGTTAGATACAGAGTAAAGCTCCCTCTACACTGTCCCCCGTCAAACACTCCCAGGAGAGGTACAGCACGGGGATAGATACAGAGTAAAGCTCCCTCCACACTGTCCCCATCAAACACTCCCAGGACAGAAACAGCACAGGGATCGATGCAGAGTGAAGCTCACTCTACACTGTCCCGACCAAACAATTCCCAGGATAGATACAGCATGGAGCTAGATACAGAGTAAAGCTCGCTCTACACTGTCGCCATTAAATACTCCCAGGACGGATACGGCAAGGCTTAAATGCAGAGTAAAGCTGCATCGACACTGTCCCCTTCATACACTCCCAGGACAGATACAGCACGGGGTTAGATACAGAGTAATGCTCCCTCGGCACTGTCCCCATCAAATACTCCTACGACAGATACAGCACGGGATTAGATACAGAGTAAAGCTCCCTCTACACTGTCCCCCATCAAAGACTCCCAAGACAGGTCCAGCACGGTGTGAGATACAGAGTAAAGCTCCCTCTACACCGTCCCCATCAAACACTCCCAGGACAGGTACAGCACGGGGTTAGAAACAGAGTAAAGCTCCCTCGACAGTGTCCCCATCAAACACTCCCAGGACGGGTACAGCACGGGGTTAGATACAGAGTAAAGCTCCCTCGACGCTGTCCCCATCAAATACTCGCAGGACAGGTACAGCACGGGGTTAGATGCAGAGTGAAGCTCACTCTACACTGTCCCCATTATACACTCCCAGGATAGGTACAGCATGGGGTTAGATACAGTGTAAAGCTCCCTCGACACAGTCCGCTTCAAACACTCCCAGGATAGGGACAGCACGGGGTTAGATACAGAGTAAAGCTCCCTGTACACTGTCCCCATCAAACGCTCCCAGGACGGGTACAGCACGGGGTTAGATACAGAGTAAAGCTCCCTCGACAATGTCCCCATCAAACACTCGCAGGATAGGTACAGCACGGTGGTAGATCCAGAGTAAAGCTCCCTCTCCACTGTCCCCATCAAACACTCCCAGGACAGGGAGACCACGGGGTTCGATACAGAGTAAAGCTCCCTCTGCACTTTCCCACATCAAGCACTCCCAGTATTGATACAGCATGGAGTTAGACACAGAGTAAAGCTCCCTCGACACTGCCCTCATCAAACACTCCCAGGACAGGGACAGCACGGGGTTAGATACAGAGTAAAGCTCCCTCGACACTGTCCCCATCAAACACTCGCACGACAGGTACAGCACGGGGTTAGATACAGAGTAAAGCTCCCTCTACACTGTCCCCTTCAACTACTCCCAGGACAGGTACAGCACGGGGTTAGATACAGAGTAAAGCTGCCTCTACATTGTCCCCATCAAACACTCCCAGGACAGGTACAGCACGGGGTTAGATACAGAATAAAGCTACCTCTACACTGTCCCCTTCAAACACTCCCAGGAAATGTACAGCACGAGGTAAGATACAGAGTAAAGCTCCCTCTACACTGTCCCCATCAAACACTCCCAGGAGAGGTACAGCACGGGGATAGATACAGAGTAAACCTCCCTCTACACTACCCCCATCAAACACTCCCCGGATAGCTGCAGCACGGGGTTTCACACAGAGTAAAGCTCCCTCGACACTGTCCACATCAAACACTCCAGGGGCAGGTACAGCACGGGGCGAGATACAGAGTAAAGCCCCCTCGACACTGTCCCCTTCAAACACTCCCAGGACAGGTACAGCACGGGTTTAGATCCAGAGTCAAGCTCCCTCGACACCGTCCCCATCAAACACTCCCAGAACAGGTACAGCACGGGGTTAGATACAGAGTAAAGCTCCTTCGACACTGTCCCCATCAAACACTCCAGGGACAGGTACAGCACGGGGCTAGATACAGAGTAAAGCTCCCTCTACACTGTCCCCATCAAACACACCCAGGACAGGTACAGCACGGTGTTAAATACAGAGTAAAGCTCCCTCTAAACTGTCCCCCATCAAACACTCCCAGGACAGGCAAGGAAAGGGGTTAGATACAGAGTAAAGCTCCCTCTACACTGTCCCCATCAAACAGTCCCAGGACAGGTACAGCACGGGGTTAGATACAGAGTAAAGCTCCCTCTCTACTGTCTCCCATCAAACACTCCCACGAAAGGTACAGCACGGAGTTTGATACAGGGTAAAGCTCCCTCTACACTGTCCGCATCAAACACTCCCAGGACAGGTACGGCATGGGGTGAGATACAGAGTAAAGCTCCCTCTACACTGTCCACATCAAACACTCCCAGGACAGGTACGGCATGGGGTGAGATACAGAGTAAAGCTCCCTCTACACTGTCCCCATCAAACACTCCCAGGACAGGTACGGCATGGGGTGAGATACAGAGTAAAGCTCCCTCTACACTGCCCCCATCAAACACTCCCAGGACAGATACAGCACGGGGTTAGATACAGAGTAAAGCTCGCTCGACACTGTCCCCTTCAAACACTCCCAGGACAGGGACAGCAAATGGGTTAGATACAGAGTAAAGCTCCCTCTACACTGTCCCCCGTCAAACACTCCCAGGAGAGGTACAGCACGGGGATAGATACAGAGTAAAGCTCCCTCCACACTGTCCCCATCAAACACTCCCAGAACAGGTACAGCACGGGGTGAGATAGAGAAAAGCTCCCCCTACACTGTCCCTATGAAACACTCCCAGGACAGGTGCAGCATGGGATTAGATACAGAGTAAAGCTCCCTCGACACTGTCCGCATCAAACACACCCAAGAGAGATACAGCACGGGGTTAGATACAGAGTAAAGCTCCCTGTCCACTGTCCCCATCAAACACTCGCAGGACAGGTACAGCACAGGGATAGATACAGAGTAAAGCTCCCTCTAAACTGTCCCCCACCAAACACTCCCAGAACAGGTTCAGCACGGGATTACATACAGAGTAAAGCTCCCTCTACACTGTCCCCATCAAACACACCCAGGACAGGTACAGCACGGCGTTAGGTACAGAGTAAAGCTCCCTCGACACTGTCCGCATCAAACACACCCAAGACAGATACAGCACGGGGTTAGATACAGAGTAAAGCTCCCTGTACACTGTCCCCATCAAACACTCGCAGGACAGGTACAGCACAGGGATAGATACAGAGTAAAGCTCCCTCTAAACTGTCCCCAACCAAACACTCCCAGAACAGGTTCAGCACGGGATTACATACAGAGTAAAGCTCCCTCTACACTGTCCCCCATCAAACACTCCCAGGACAGAAACAGCACAGGGATAGATGCAGAGTGAAGCTCACTCTACATTGTCCCGATCAAACAATTCCCAGGATAGATACAGCATGGAGCTAGATACAGAGTAAAGCTCCCTCTACACTGTCGCCATCAAATACTCCCAGGACAGATACAGCAAGGCTTTAAATGCAGAGTAAAGCTGCATCGACACTGTCCCCTTCATACACTCCCAGGACAGATACAGCACGGGGTTAGATCCAGAGTAAAGCTCCCTCTACACTGTCCCCATCAAACACTCCTACGACAGACACAGCACGGGATTGGATACAGAGTAAAGCTCCCTCTACACTGTCCCCCATCAAAGACTCCCAGGACAGGTCCAGCACGGTGTTAGATACAGAGTAAAGCTCCCTCTACACCGTCCCCATCAAACACTCCCAGGACAGGTACAGCACGGCGTTAGAAACAGAGTAAAGCTCCCTCGACACTGTCCCCATCAAACACTCCCAGGACGGGTACAGCACGGGGTTAGATACAGAGTAAAGCTCCCTCGACACTGTCCCCATCAAACACTCCCAGGACGGGTACAGCACGGGGTTAGAAACAGAGTAAAGCTCCCTCGACACTGTCCCCATCAAATACTCGCAGGACAGGTACAGCACGGGGTTAGATGCAGAGTGAAGCTCACTCTACACTGTCCCCATTATAGACTCCCAGGATAGGTACAGCATGGGGTTAGATACAGTGTAAAGCTCCCTCGACACTGTCCGCATCAAACACTCCCAGGATAGGGACAGCACGGGGTTAGATACAGAGTAAAGCTCCCTGTCCACTGTCCCCATCAAACGCTCCCAGGACGGGTACCGCACGGGGTTAGATACAGAGTAAAGCTCCCTCGACACTGTCCCCATCAAACGCTCGCAGGACGGGTACAGCACGGGGTTAGATACAGAGTAAAGCTCCCTCGACACTGTCCCCATCAAACACTCCCAGGACGGGTACAGCACGGGGTTAGAAACAGAGTAAAGCTCCCTCGACACTGTCCCCATCAAATACTCGCAGGACAGGTACAGCACGGGGTTAGATGCAGAGTGAAGCTCACTCTACACTGTCCCCATTAAACACTCCCAGGACGGGTACAGCACGGGGTTAGAAACAGAGTAAAGCTCCCTCGACAATGTCCCCATCTAACACTCGCAGGATAGGTACAGCACGGGGGTAGATACAGAGTAATGCTCCCTCTACACTGTCCCCTTCAAACACTCCCAGGACATGTACAGCACGGGGTTAGATCCAGAGTAAAGCTCCCTCTCCACTGTCCCCATCAAACACTCCCAGTACAGGGACAGCACGGGGTTCGATACAGAGTAAAGCTCCCTCTCCACTTTCCCACATCAAACACTCCCAGTATTGATACAGCATGGCGTTAGACACAGAGTAAAGCTCCCTCGACACTGCCCGCATCAAACACTCCCAGGACAGGGACAGCACGGGGTTAGATACAGAGTAAAGCTGCCTCGACACTGTCCCCTTCAACTACTCCCAGGACAGGTTCAGCACGGGGTTAGATACAGAGTAAAGCTGCCTCTACATTGTCCCCATCAAACACTCCCAGGACAGGTACAGCACGGGGTTAGATACAGAGTAAAGCTGCCTCTACATTGTCCCCTTCAAACACTCCCAGGAAATGTACAGCACGAGGTAAGATACAGAGTAAAGCTCCCTCTACACTGTCCCCATCAAACACTCCCAGGAGAGGTACAGCACGGGGATAGATACAGAGTAAAGCTCCCTCTAATCTGTCCCCCATCAAACACTCCAAGGACAGATACAGCACGGGGTTAGATAGAGAAAAGCTCCCTCTACACTGTCCCCATGAAACACTCCCAGGACAGGTGCCGCATGGGATTAGATACAGAGGAAAGCTCGCGGTACACTCTCCCCATCAAACACACTCAGGACAGGTGCAGCACGGGGTTAGATACAGAGTAAAGCTCCCTCGACACTGTCCGCATCAAACACTCCCAGGACTGGTACAGCACGGGGTTAGATACAGAGTAAAGCTCCCTCTACGCTGCCCCTTCAAAAACTCCCAGGACAGATACAGCACGTGGTTAGAACAAGAGTAAAGCTCCCTCTACACTGTCCCCATCAAACACTCCCAGGACAGGGACAGCACGGGGTTCGATACAGAGTAAAGCTCCCTCTACACTTTCCCACATCAAACCCTCCCAGGATTGATACAGCATGGAGTTAGACACAGAGTTAAGCTCCCTCGACACTGTCCCCATCAAACACTCGCAGGACAGGTACAGCACGGGGTTAGATACAGAGTAAAGCTCCCTCTACACTGTCCCCTTCAACCACTCCCAGGACAGGTACAGCAAGGGGTTAGATACAGAGCAAAGCTCCCGCTGCATCATCCCCATCAAACACTCCCAGGACACGTACAGCACGGGGTTAGATACAGAATAAAGCTACCTCTACACTGTCCCCTTCAAACACTCCCAGGAAATGTACAGCGCGAGGTAAGATACAGAGTAAAGCTCCCTCTATACTGTCCCCTTCAAACACTCCCAGGATAGGTACAGCAAGGGGATAGATACAGAGTAAAGCTCCCTCGAATCTGTCCCCCATCAAACACTCCCAGGACAGATACAGCACGGGGTTAGATAGAGAAAAGCTCCCTCTACACTGTCCCCATGAAACACTCCCAGGACAGGTGCAGCATGGGATTAGACACAGAGTAAAGCTCGCTGTACACTGTCCCCATCAAACACACTCAGGACAGGTGCAGCACAGGGTTAGATACAGAGTAAAGATCCCTCGACAGTGTTCCCATCAAACACACCCAGGAAAGGTGCAGCATAGGGTTAGATACAGAGTAAAGCTCCCTCGACACTGTCTGCATCAAACACTCCCAGGACGGTACAGCACGGGGTTAGATAAAGAGTAATGCTCCCTCGACACTGTCCCCATCAAACACTCGCAGGACAGGTACAGCACGGGGTTAGATACAGAGTAAAGCTCCCTCTACGCTGTCCCCTTCAAACACTCCCAGGACAGATACAGCACGGGGTTAGATCGAGAAAAGCTCCCTCTGCACTGTCCCCATGAAACACTCACAGGACAGGTGCAGCATGGGATTAGATACAGAGTAAAGCTCGCTGCACACTGTCCCCATTATACACTCCCAGGATATGAACAGCATGGGGTTAGATACAGTGGAAAGCTCCCTCGACACTGTCCGCATCAAACACTCCCAGGATAGGGACAGCACGGGGTTAGATACAGAGTAAAGCTCCCTCTACACTGTCCCCATCAAACACTCCCAGGACGGGTACAGCACGGGGTGAGATACAGAGTAAAGCTCCCTCGACACTGTCCACATCAAACACTCGCAGGACAGGTGCAGCACGGGGTTCGATACAGAGTAAAGCTCCCTCTACGCTGTCCCCTTCAAACACTCCCAGGACAGGCACAGCACGGGGTTTGATACAGAGTAAAGCTCCCTCTACACTGTCCCCACCAAACACACTCAGTACAGGTACAGCACGGGGTTAGATACAGAGTAAAGCTCCCTCTACACTGTCGCTATTAAATACTCCCAGGACAGATCCAGCACAGGGATAGATGCAGAGTGAAGCTCACTCTACACTGTCACGATCAAACAATTCCCAGGATAGATACAGCATGGAGTTAGATACGGAGTAAAGCTCCCTCTACACTGTCGCCATTAAATACTCCCAGGACAGATACAGCAAGGCTTTAGATGCAGAGTAAAGCTGCCTCGACACTGTCCCCTTCATACACTCCCAGGACAGATACAGCACGGGGTTAGATACAGAGAAACGCTCCCTCGACACTGTCCCCATCAAACACTCCTACGACAGATACAGCACGGGATTAGATACAGAGTAAAGCTCCCTCGACACTGTCCCCCATCAAACACTCCCAGGACAGGTCCAGCACGGTGTTAGATACAGAGTAAAGCTCCCTCTACACCGTCCCCATCAAACACACCCAGGACAGGTACAGCACGGGGTTAGATACAGAGTAAAGCTCCCTCTAAACTGTCCCCCATCAAACACTCCCAGGATAGGCAAGGAAAGGGGTTAGATACAGAGTAAAGCTCCCTCTCCACTGTCCCCAGCAAACAGTCCCAGGACAGGTACAGCACGGAGTTTGATGCAGAGTAAAGTTCCCTCTCCACCGTCCCCATCAAACACTCCCAGGACAGGTACAGCAGGGGTGAGATACAGAGTAAACCTCCCTCTACACTGCCCCCATCAAACACTCCCCGGATAGCTGCAGCACGGGGTTTCACACAGAGTAAAGCTCCCTCGACACTGTCCACATCAAACACTCCAGGGGCAGGTACAGCACGGTGCGAGATACAGAGTAAAGCTCCCTCGACACTGTCCCCTTCAAACACTCCCAGGACAGGTACAGCATGGGTTTAGATCCAGAGTCAAGCTCCCTCTACACCGTCCCCATCAAACACTCCCAGAACAGGTACAGCACGGGGTTAGATACAGAGTAAAGCTCCTTCGACACTGTCCCCATCAAACACTCCAGGGACAGGAACAGCACGGGGCTAGATACAGAGTAAAGCTCCCTCTACACTGTCCCCATCAAACACACCCAGGACAGGTACAGCACGGTGTTAAATACAGAGTAAAGCTCCCTCTAAACTGTCCCCCATCAAACACTCCCAGGACAGGCAAGGAAAGGGGTTAGATACAGAGTAAAGCTCCCTCTCCACTGTCCCCAGCAAACAGTCCCAGGACAGGTACAGCACGGAGTTTGATGCAGAGTAAAGTTCCCTCTCCACCGTCCCCATCAAACACTCCCAGGACAGGTACAGCAGGGGTGAGATACAGAGTAAACCTCCCTCTACACTGCCCCCATCAAACACTCCCCGGATAGCTGCAGCACGGGGTTTCACACAGAGTAAAGCTCCCTCGACACTGTCCACATCAAACACTCCAGGGGCAGGTACAGCACGGGGCGAGATACAGAGTAAAGCTCCCTCGACACTGTCCCCTTCAAGCACTCCCAGGACAGGTACAGCATGGGTTTAGATCCAGAGTCAAGCTCCCTCTACACCGTCCCCATCAAACACTCCCAGAACAGGTACAGCACGGGGTTAGATACAGAGTAAAGCTCCTTCGACACTGTCCCCATCAAACACTCCAGGGACAGGTACAGCACGGGGCTAGATACAGAGTAAAGCTCCCTCTACACTGTCCCCATCAAACACACCCAGGACAGGTACAGCACGGGGTTAGATACAGAGTAAAGCTCCCTCTCTACTGTCTCCCATCAAACACTCCCAGGAAAGGTACAGCACGGAGTTTGATACAGGGTAAAGCTCCCTCTACACTGTCCGCATCAAACACTCCCAGGACAGGTACGGCATGGGGTGAGATAGAGAGTAAAGCTCCCTCTACACTGTCCACATCAAACACTCCCAGGACAGGTACGGCATGGGGTGAGATACAGAGTAAAGCTCCCTCTACACTGTCCCCATCAAACACTCCCAGGACAGGTACGGCATGGGGTGAGATACAGAGTAAAGCTCCCTCTACACTGCCCCCATCAAACACTCCCAGGACAGATACAGCACGGGGTTAGATACAGAGTAAAGCTCGCTCTCCACTGTCCCCTTCAAACACTCCCAGGACAGGGACAGCAAATGGGTTAGATACAGAGTAAAGCTCCCTCTACACTGTCCCCCGTCAAACACTCCCAGGAGAGGTACAGCACGGGGATAGATACAGAGTAAAGCTCCCTCTACACTGTCCCCATCAAACACTCCCAGAACAGGTACAGCACGGGGTTAGATAGAGAAAAGCTCCCTCTACACTGTCCCTATGAAACACTCCCAGGACAGGTGCAGCATGGGATTAGATACAGAGTAAAGCTCCCTCGACACTGTCCGCATCAAACACACCCAAGACAGATACAGCACGGGGTTAGATACAGAGTAAAGCTCCCTGTACACTGTCCCCATCAAACACTCGCAGGACAGGTACAGCACAGGGATAGATACAGAGTAAAGCTCCCTCTAAACTGTCCCCCACCAAACACTCCCAGAACAGGTTCAGCACGGGATTACATACAGAGTAAAGCTCCCTCTACACTGTCCCCATCAAACACACCCAGGACAGGTACAGCACGGGGTTAGGTACAGAGTAAAGCTACCTCGACACTGTCCCCACCAAACACACTCAGGACAGGTACAGCACGGGGTTAGATACAGAGTAAAGCTCCCTCTACACTGTCCCCCATCAAACACTCCCAGGACAGAAGCAGCACAGGGATAGATGCAGAGTGAAGCTCACTCTACACTGTCCCGATCAAACAATTCCCAGGATAGATACAGCATGGAGCTAGATACAGAGTAAAGCTCCCTCTACACTGTCGCCATTAAATACTCCCAGGACAGGTACAGCAAGGCTTTAAATGCAGAGTAAAGCTGCATCGACACTGTCCCCTTCATACACTCCCAGGACAGATACAGCACGGGGTTAGATACAGAGTAAAGCTCCCTCGGCACTGTCCCCATCAAACACTCCTACGACAGATACAGCACGGGATTAGATACAGAGTAAAGCTCCCTTTACACTGTCCCCCATCAAAGACTCCCAGGACAGGTCCAGCACGGTGTTAGATACAGAGTAAAGCTCCCTCTACATCGTCCCCATCAAACACTCCCAGGACAGGTACAGCACGGGGTTAGAAACAGAGTAAAGCTCCCTCGACACTGTCCCCATCAAACACTCCCAGGACGGGTACAGCACGGGGTTAGAAACAGAGTAAAGCTCCCTCGACACTGTCCCCATCAAATACTCGCAGGACAGGTACAGCACGGGGTTAGATGCAGAGTGAAGCTCACTCTACACTGTCCCCATTATACACTCCCAGGATAGGTACAGCATGGGGTTAGATACAGTGTAAAGCTCCCTCGACACTGTCCGCATCAAACACTCCCAGGATAGGGACAGCACGGGGTTAGATACAGAGTAAAGCTCCCTGTACACTGTCCCCATCAAACGCTCCCAGGACGGGTACAGCACGGGGTTAGATGCAGCGTAAAGCTCCCTCGACACTGTCCCCATCAAACACTCCCAGGACGGGTACAGCACGGGGTTAGAAACAGAGTAAAGCTCCCTCTACGCTGTCCCCATCAAATACTCGCAGGACAGGTACAGCACGGGGTTAGATGCAGAGTGAAGCTCACTCTACACTGTCCCCATTATACACTCCCAGGATAGGTACAGCATGGGGTTAGATACAGTGTAAAGCTCCCTCGACACTGTCCGCATCAAACACTCCCAGGATAGGGACAGCACGGGGTTCGATACAGAGTCAAGCTCCCTCTACACCGTCCCCATCAAACATACCCAGGACAGGTACAGCACGGGGTTAAATGCAGAGTAAAGCTCCCTCTAAACTGTCCCCCATCAAACACTCCCCGGATAGGCAAGGAAAGGGGTTAGATACAGAGTTAAGCTCCCTCTTCACTGTCCCCAGCAAACAGTCCCAGGACAGGCACAGCACGGAGTTTGATGCAGAGTAAAGCTCCCTCTCCACCGTCCCCATCAAACACTCCCAGGACAGGTACAGCATGGGGTGAGATACAGAGTAAACCTCCCTCTACACTGCCCCCATCAAACACTCACCGGATAGCTGCAGCACGGGGTTTCACACAGAGTAAAGCTCCCTCGACACTGTCCACATCAAACACTCCAGGGGCAGGTACAGCACGGGGCGAGATACAGAGTAAAGCTCCCTCTACACTGTCCCCTTCAAACACTCCTAGGACAGGTACAGCACGGGTTTAGATTCAGAGTCAAGCTCCCTCTGCACCGTCCCCATCAAACACTCCCAGAACAGGTACAGCACGGGGTTTGATACAGAGTAAAGCTCCTTCGACACTGTCCCCATCAAACACTCCAGGGACAGGTACAGCACGGGGCGAGATACAGAGTAAAGCTCCCTCTACACTGTCCCCATCAAACACACCCAGGACAGGTACAGCACGGTGTTAAATACAGAGTAAAGCTCCCTCTAAACTGTCCCCCATCAAACACTCCCAGGACAGGCATGGAAAGGGGTTAGATACAGAGTAAAGCTCCCTCTACACTGTCCCCATCAAACAGTCCCAGGACAGGTACAGCACGGGGTTAGATACAGAGTAAAGGTCCCTCTCTACTGTCTCCCATCAAACACTCCCAGGAAAGGTACAGCACGGAGTTTGATACAGGGTAAAGCTCCCTCTACACTGTCCGCATCAAACACTCCCAGGACAGGTACGGCATGGGGTGAGATACAGAGTAAAGCTCCCTCTACACTGTCCACATCAAACACTCCCAGGACAGGTACGGCATGGTTTGAGATACAGAGTAAAGCTCGCTCTACACTGTCCCCTTCAAACCCTCCCAGGACAGGGACAGCAAATGGGTCAGATACAGAGTAAAGCTCCCTCTACACTGTCCCCCGTCAAACACTCCCAGGAGAGGTACAGCACGGGGATAGATACAGAGTAAAGCTCCCTCTACACTGTCCCCATCAAACACTCCCAGAACAGGTACAGCACGGGGTTAGATAGAGAAAAGCTCCCTCTACACTGTCCCTATGAAACACTCCCAGGACAGGTGCAGCATGGGATTAGATACAGAGTAAAGCTCCCTCGACACTGTACGCATCAAACACACCCAAGACAGATACAGCACGGGGTTAGATACAGAGTAAAGCTCCCTGTACACTGTCCCCATCAAACACTCGCAGGACAGGTACAGCACAGGGATAGATACAGAGTAAAGCTCCCTCTAAACTGTCCCCCACCAAACACTCCCAGAACAGGTTCAGCACGGGATTACATTCAGAGTAAAGCTCCCACTACACTGTCCCCATCAAACACACCCAGGACAGGTACAGCACGGCGTTAGGTACAGAGTAAAGCTCCCTCGACACTGTCCCCATCAAACGCTCCCAGGACGGGTACAGCACGGGGTTAGATACAGAGTAAAGATGTCTCGACACTGTCCCCATCAAACACTCGCAGGATAGGGACAGCACGGGGTTCGATACAGAGTAAAGCTCCCTCTACACTTTCCCACATCAAACACTCCCAGTATTGACACAGCATGGAGTTAGACACAGAGTAAAGCTCCCTCGACACTGCCCGCATCAAACACTCCCAGGACAGGGACAGCACGGGGTTAGATACAGAGAAAAGCTCCCTCGACACTGTCCCCATCAAACACTCGCACGACAGGTACAGCACGGGGTTAGATACAGAGTAAAGCTCCCTCTACACTGTCCCCTTCAACCACTCCCAGGACAGGTACCGCACGGGGTTAGATACAGAGTAAAGCTGCCTCTACATTGTCCCCATCAAACACTCCCAAGACAGGTACAGCACGGGGTTCGATACAGAATAAAGCTACCTCTCCACTGTTCCCTTCAAACACTCCCAGGAAATGTACAGCACGAGGTAAGATACAGAGTAAAGCTCCCTGTACACTGTCCCCATCAAACACTCCCAGGAGAGGTACAGCACGGGGATAGATACAGAGTAAAGCTCCCTCTAATCTGTCCCCCATCAAACACTCCCAGGACAGATACAGCACGGGGTTAGATAGAGAAAAGCTCCCTCTACACTGTCCCCATGAAACACTCCCAGGACAGGTGCCGCATGGGATTAGATACAGAGGAAAGCTCGCTGTACACTGTCCCCATCAAACACACTCAGGACAGGTGCAGCATGGGGTTAGATACAGAGTAAAGCTCCCTCGACACTGTTCCCATCAAACACACCCAGGAAAGGTGCAGCATGGGGTTAGATACAGAGTAAAGCTCCCTCGACACTGTCCCCATCAAACACTCCCAGGACGGGTACAGCACGGGGTTAGATACAGAGTAATGCTCCCTCGTCACTGTCCCCATCAAACAGTCCCAGGACAGGTACAACACGGGGTTAGATACAGAGTAAAGCTCCCTCGACACTGTCCGCATCAAACACTCCCAGGACGGGTACAGCACGGGGTTAGATACAGAGCAATGCTCCCTCGACACTGTCCCCATCAAACACTCGCAGGACAGGTACAGCACGGGGTTAGATAGAGAAAAGTTCCCTCTACACTGTCCCCATGAAACACTCCCAGGACAGGTGCCGCATGGGATTAGATACAGAGGAAAGCTCGCTGTACACTGTCCCCATCAAACACACTCAGGACAGGTGCAGCACGGGGTTAGATACAGAGTAAAGCTCCCTCGACACTGTTCCCATCAAACACACCCAGGAAAGGTGCAGCATGGGGTTAGATACAGAGTAAAGCTCCCTCGACACTGTCCCCATCAAACACTCCCAGGACGGGTACAGCACGGGGTGAGATACAGAGTAATGCTCCCTCGTCACTGTCCCCATCAAACAGTCCCAGGACAGTTACAGCACGGGGTTAGATACAGAGTAAAGCTCCCTCGACACTGTCCGCATCAAACACTCCCAGGACGGGTACAGCACGGCGTTAGATACAGAGCAATGCTCCCTCGACACTGTCCCCATCAAACACTCGCAGGACAGGTACAGCACGGGGTGAGATACAGAGTAAACCTCCCTCTACGCTGTCCCCTTCAAACACTCCCAGGACAGATACAGCACGTGGTTAGATCCAGAGTAAAGCTCCCTCTGCACTGTCCCCATGAAACACTCCCAGGACAGGTGCAGCATGGGATTAGATACAGAGTAAAGCTCGCTGTACACTGTCCCCATTGTACACTCCCAGGATATAAACAGCATGGGGTTAGATACACTGTAAAGCTCCCTCGACACTGTCCGCATCAAACACTCCCAGGATAGGGACAGCACGGGGTTCGATACAGAGTAAAGCTCCCTCTACACTGTCCCCAACAAACACTCCCAGGATTGATACAGCATGGAGTTAGACACAGAGTTAAGCTCCCTCGACACTGTCCGCATCAAACACTCCCAGGACAGGTACAGCACGGGGTTAGATACAGAGTAAAGCTCCCTCTACATCATCCACATCAAACACTCCCAGGACAGGTACAGCACGGGGTTAGATACAGAATAAAGCTACCTCTACACTGTCCCCTTCAAACACTCCCAGGAAATGTACAGCACGAGGTAAGATACAGAGTAAAGCTCCCTCTACACTGTCCCCTTCAAACACTCCCAGGATAGGTACAGCAAGGGGATAGATACAGAGTAAAGCTCCCTCTAATCTGTCCCCATCAAACACTCCCAGGACAGATACAGCACGGGGTTAGATAGAGAAAAGCTCCCTCTACACTGTCCCCATGAAATACTCCCAGGACAGGTGCAGCATGGGATTAGACACAGAGTAAAGCTCGCTGTACACTGTCCCCATCAAACACACTCAGGACAGGTGCAGCACGGGGTTAGATACAGAGTAAAGCTCCCTCGACACTGTTCCCATCAAACACACCCAGGAAAGGTGCAGCATGGGGTTAGATACAGAGTAAAGCTCCCTCGACACTGTCCGCATCAAACACTCCCAGGACGGTACAGCACGGGGTTAGATACAGAGTAATGCTCCCTCGACACTGTCCCCATCAAACACTCGCAGGACAGGTACAGCACGGGGTTAGATACAGAGTAAAGCTCCCTCTACACTGTCCCCTTCAAACACTCCCAGGACAGATACAGCACGGGGTTAGATCGAGAAAAGCTCCCTCTGCACTGTCCCCATGAAACACTCCCAGGACAGGTGCAGCATGGGATTAGATACAGAGTAAAGCTCGCTGTACACTGTCCCCATTATACACTCCCAGGATATATACAGCATGGGGTTAGATACACTGTAAAGCTCCCTCGACGCTGTCCGCATCAAACACTCCCAGGATAGGGACAGCACGGGGGTTGATACAGAGTAAAGCTCCCTCTACACTGTCCCCATCAAAAACTCCCAGGACGGGTACAGCACGGGGTGAGATACAGAGTAATGCTCCCTCGACACTGTCCCCATCAAACACTCGCAGGACAGGTGCAGCACGGGGTTCGATATAGAGTAAAGCTCCCTCTACGCTGTCCCCTTCAAACACTCCCAGGACAGGTCCAGCACGGGGTTAGATACAGAGTAAAGCTCCCTCTACACTGTCCCCTTCAAACACTCCCAGGACTGGTACAGCACGGGGTTAGATACAGAGTAAAGCTCCCTCTACACAGTCCCCATCAAACACTCCCAGGACAGGGACAGCACGGGGTTCGATACAGAGTAAAGCTCCCTCTACACTTTCCCACATCAAACACTCCCAGGATTGA
The DNA here is from genome assembly GCF_964213995.1 of Mustelus asterias. Taxonomy (NCBI): domain Eukaryota; kingdom Metazoa; phylum Chordata; class Chondrichthyes; order Carcharhiniformes; family Triakidae; genus Mustelus; species Mustelus asterias. Next base: position 203,411 of record NW_027590638.1, read on the forward strand.
TACAGCATGGATTTAGACACAGAGTAAAGCTCCCTCGACACTGCCCGCATCAAACACTCCAAGGACAGGGGCAGCACGGGGTTAGATACAGAGTAAAGCTCCCTCGACACTGTCCCCATCAAACACTCGCAGGACAGGTACAGCACGGGGTTAGATACAGAGTAAAGCTCCCTCTGCACTGTCGCCATCAAACACTCCCAGGACAGGGACAGCACGGGGTTGGCAAACAGCTAATATCTCAAAGCTGATCCTCTCAGTCCCGGGACATCACTGCAGGAGTTCCTCAGGGTGAGTGTCTGAGGCCCCAACCATCTTCAGCTGCTCCATCACTGACCTTCCCTCCATACGTGAGATGTTCGCTGATGATCGCAGCATGCACAACTCCTCAGATTGTGAAATTGTCAATGCCGGAATACTGAGCAGGACAGGCAGCATCTGTGTAAACAGAAGCAGATTCTGGGACTGGGGGACTGAGAGACAGGAAGACAGTGAAACACTCACAAACTCACTGACAACAAACGCAGTGATGCACACACACACACACACAGGTACACGCACAGTCTCAAACACAGACACACACACAGATAGAGAACACTCCCACAGTCTCACTCACAATATCCTAATCCCCCTTGCATTAAGGGGCAAGTTGTCACGGCCAATCAACCTAACGCACGCATCTTTGGAGTGTGGGAGGAAACCGGAGCACCCGGAGGAAACCCACGCAGACACGGGGAGAATGTGCAAACCCCACACAGACAGTGACCCGAGACTGGAATTGAACCCTGGTCTGCAGCACTGTGAGGCAGCAGAGCTAACCACTGTGACACCCATGTTGGCCTTCATTGCAAGAGGATTCGAGTAGAAGAGCAAGGATGTCTTACTGCAGCTGGACAGAGCCTCGGTGAGACCACACCTGGAGTCTTGTGTACAGTGTTACTCTCCTTATCTGAGGAAGGATGCACTTGCCACAGAGGGAGAGCAGTGAATGTTCACCAGACTGATTCCTGGGATGGCAGCATTGATGTCTGAGGGGAGATTGGGTCGGCTGGGCCTGTATTCACTGGAATGTAGAAGAGTGAGAGAGGATCTAATTGAAAGGTATAAAATTCTGACAGTGCTGGACAGGCTGGATACAGGGATATTGTTTCCTCCGGCTGGGGGTGTCTGGAACAAGGGGTCACAGTCTCAGGATATGGGGGAGGCCATTTGGGACTGAGGTGAGGGGAAACCTCTTCACTCAGAGGGTGGTGGAGACCAAGTCACTGAATATATTTAAGAAGGAAAGAGATAGATTTCTAGACTCTAATGGTGTCGAGGTGTATGGGGAGAGCGCTGGGGTATGGCATTGAGACAGAGGATCGGCCATGATAGTGTTGAATGGTGGGTCAGGCTCGAAGGGCTGAATGGCCTCCTCCTCCTATTTTCTATGTTGATGTGACCGCCCCAAGTCTCTTTGGGCCTCCACTCTTTCCAGCCTTTCCCCATTCATAAAGCAATCTGTTCTATCCTTTTTAAAGTGGGTGACCACACAATTGTCTCCAATGAAATCCATCTTTCACTCTTTGAACCATTCAGTTAAGACATTTTACTTTAGGGCGGCATGTTGGCACAGTGGTTCGTACTGCTGCCTCACAGCGCCAGGGACCCGCGTTCAATTCCAGCCTCAGGTGACTGTGTGGAGTTTGCACATTCTCCCCGTGTCTGCGTGGGTTTCCTCCGGGTGCTCTGGTTTCCTCCCACACTCCAAAGATGTGCGGGTTAGGTTGATTGGCCGTGCTCAATTGCCCCTTAGTGTTAGGGGGATTCAGGCCCGGGTGGTCTTGTTGTCGGGGGCAGGCTTGATGGGCCAAAGGACCTCCTTCTGCACTTTAGGGATTCTATGATGAACGGCATGGTGGCACAGAGGTTAGCACAGCACCAAGAACCCAGGTTCAATTCCAGCCTCAGCTCCCTGTCAGTGTAGAGTTCTCCCAGTGCCTGTGCGGGTTTCCTCCGGGTGCTCCAGTTTCCTCCCACAGTCCAAACATGTGCGGGTTAGGTGGATTGGCCATGATAAATTGACCTTAGTGTCAGGGGATTAACAGGGTAAATATATGGGGTTACGGGAATCGGGCCTGCGTGGGATTGTGGTCGATGCAGACTCGATGGGCCGAATGGTCTGCCCTTTAGGGATTCTATGATTCTAGGATCTCAAATCATTGATAAATACGATGAAACTGAGACAGACACGGGGGCTTTGCAGCAGCAGACAGAATGGGAATCATTGCATCCTGCACGGAGTTTTATTACACAACCAATTTCAGAAAATTCACAACTCTAATTCACAACAGCAAAGTGTGGGATTGCAAACTTGGAATTATTAGCCCAGGACTAAAGTTTAAAAGCTAAACACTGACATTCGGAAACAGGAGATGGCCTCACATATTCAATTCTATGATTGTCCCCCATCTCCTGCTCTGAATATTACAATATCTCTGCCCCCTTCATGCGTCTGCAGACTTTGAAAGTTACTCAGACATCGGTGAAACTAGTCTTTATCTCGGGGCATTTCCTGTGAAATATGCACCTTCTGCAACGAGACACAATCTAATTGACGCTTTCTGATACAATCTGAATCTCCTTTCAAACAACCTCCCAACCCCACTGTGCAGGAATGTCACCTTTTGTCACATTCCCCAACACAATTGTTGACACTTTATCAGGCGGGAAAAGTAGATTCAACTGACAGATTCTGAGCACCAGGTTGAATCTTTAAGATGTAAAAATGAACTGAAAGCCCAGGTCTCTCTGTTCTTGCATCCATTTTAACATTGACCCATTGATTTTAAATTGCTTCTCCTGTATAAAAATATCATCTATCAACCTCAGATTTAAACATTAATAAGCGACTGAGCATCAACTGCGAATTATAGAAGGTCGTTCCAAACTAATATCACAGCTGGTGTGGCAAAGTGTTTCTGAATTCCACTCCTACAAGTCTAAAATCCTCAACATTGTTTGAAATCCAATGTCCCCAAGTCCTGGACTCCCCAACCAGCAGGAAAAGTTGTTCTTTATCAGTCCTCTCCATTCCCCTTATTATCTTGAAGTGTTTGATCCAATCATCCCGTAGCCTAAATTCCAGCATTACAGAGTAACACTTCAACTACACTTTTCAACAAACAATCCCAAACCAAATACAGAACAGGGTTCATAGAATCCTGCAGTGCAGGAGGCCATTCGGCCCATCGAGTCTGCACTGACCACAATCCCACCCAGGCCCCATCCCTATAATCCCATACATTTACCTCAGCAAATCCTCCTGACACTAAGGGACAATTTAGCTTGGCCAATCCACCTAACCTGTACACCTGATAGAAGTCTGCCAGATTATGAGGGGCATGAACAGAGTGGACAGTCAGAAGATTTTTCCCAGGGTGGTAGAGTTATTACTCGGGAGCAGAGGTTTAAGGTGCGAGGGGCAAGGTTTAAAGGAGATGTGGGAGGAAAGTTGTGTTACACAGAGTGTGGTGGGTGCCTGGAACTCGCGGCCGGGGGAGGGAGTGGAAACGGATATGATAGTGACTTTTCAAGGGCGTCTTGACAAAGACATGAATAAGATGGGAATGGAGGGATAAGGTCCCCGGAAGGGTAGGGGGTTTTAGTTCAGTCAGGCAGCATGGTCGGTGCAGGCTTGGAGAGCCGAAAGACCTGTTCCCGTGCTGTAATTTTCTTTGTTCTATCTTTGGAGTGTGGGATGAAACCGGAGCACCCGGAGCAAACCCACACAAACACGGGAAGGACGTTCAAACTCCAGTCAGAAAGTGACCCATGCTGGGAATCGAAGGTGGGTCCCTGGCACTGTGAGGAAGCAGTGCTAACCCCTGCATCACTGTGCCACCCCCATATTGAAAACTTGGGTTCAAATTCAAGACAGCCGCAAATTCACTTTGAGAAAAGTTCCCTCTGCTGTGTCAAAGGAATTTTTAATTGAGGATTTTTATTTCTGGGAAACTGAACTCACATTGAACAGCATCCCAGTGTGGTATTGAAACTCTAGTTTGTTTCAGTCATGGGGAGAGAGATGGAGCGAGAGGGAGAGATACAGATACAGAGGCAGAGAGACACAGAAACAGGATGGGATAGTGCTGTACATGTTTCAGAGCTGACACTGAGACACACACGAGATGTACAATCGCAGACCAGAGTGAATCATTCTCTGTTACCTGCAGTGTCCTGGACATGGACAGAAGCTGACACTCAGACACACACAACAACAACTTGCATTTATATAGCACCTTGGACAGTATTATCCCAAGATGCTTCACACTCCCAGGACAGGTACAGCACAGGGTTAGATACAGAGTAAAGCTCCCTCTGCACTGTCCACATCAAACACGACCAGGACAGGTACAGAGTAAAGCTCCCTCTGCACTGTCCACATCAAACACACCCAGGACAGGTACAGCACGCGGTTAGATACAGAGTAAAGCTCCCTCTGCACTGTCCACATCAAACACACCCAGGACAGGTACAGCACAGGGTTAGATACAGAGTAAAGCTCCCTCTGCACTGTCCCCATCAAACACTCGCAGGACAGGTACAGAGTAAAGCTCCCTCTGCACTGTCCACATCAAACACGACCAGGACAGGAACAGCACGGGGTTAGATACAGAGTAAAGCTCCCTCTGCACTGTCCCCATCAAACACTCCCAGGACAGGTACAGCACGGGGTTAGATACAGAGCAAAGCTCCCTCGACCCTGTCCCCATCAAACACTCCAAGGACAGGTACAGCACGGGGTTAGATACAGAGTAAAGCTCCCTTGAAATTCTCCCCATCAAACTCTCCCAGGACAGATAAAGCATGGAGTTAGAAAAAGAGTAAAGCTCCCTCTCCACTGTCCCCATCAAAGACTCGCAGGACAGGTGCAGCACAGGGTTAGATACAGAGTAAAGCTCCCTCTGCACTGTTCCCATCAAACACTCCCAGGACAGGTCCAGAGTAAAGCTCCCTCTGCACTGTCCACATCAAACACTCCCATGACAGGTACAGAGTAAAGCTCCCTCTGCACTGTCCACATCAAACACTCCCAGGACAGGTACAGCACGGGGTTAGGTACAGAGTAAAGCTCCCTCTACACTGTCCCTATCAAACACTCCCTGGACAGTACAGCACGGGGTTTGATGCAGAGTAAAGCTCCCTCTACACTGTCCCCATCAAACACTCCCAGGACAGGTACATCACGGGGTTTCGATACAAAGTAAAGCTCCCTCTCTCCTGTCCCCAACAATCACTTCCAGGACAAGTACAGCATGGGCGAGATACAGGGTAAAGTTCCCTCTACACTGTCCCCATCAAACACTCCCAGGACAGGTACAGCACGGGGTTAGATACAGAGTAAAGTTCCCTTGAAATTGTCCCCATCAAACACTCGCAGGACAGGTACAGCACGGGGTTAGATACAGAGTAAAGCTCCCTTGAAATTGTCCCCATCAAACACTCCCAGGACAGGTACAGCACGGGGTTAGATACAGAGTAAAGTTCCCTTGAAATTGTCCCCATCAAACACTCGCAGGACAGGTACAGCACGGGGTTAGATACAGAGTAAAGCTCCCTTGAAATTGTCCCCATCAAACACGACCAGGACAGGTACAGCACGGTCTTAGATACAGAGTAAAGCCCCCTCTACACTGTCCCCATCAAACACACCCTGGACAGGTACAGCACGGGTTTAGATACAGAGTAAAGCTCCCTCTACACTGTCCCCATCAAACACTCCCAGGACAGGTACAGCACGGGTTTAGATACAGAGTAAAGCTCCCTCTACACTGTCCCCATCAAACACTCCCAGGACAGGTACAGCACTAGGTTAGATACAGAGTAAAGCTTCCTCTGCACTGTCCCCATCAAACACTCCCTGGACAGGTACAGCACAGGGTGAGATGCAGAGTAAAGCTCCCTCTGCACTGTCCCCATCAAACACACCCAGGACAGGTACAGCACGGGGTTAGATACAGAGTAAAGCTCCCTCTACACTGTCCCCATCAAACACACCCAGGACAGATACAGCACGGGGTTAGATACTGAGTAAAGCTCCCTCTACACTGTCCCCATCAAAGACACCCAGGACAGATACAGCACGGGGTTAGATACAGATTAAAGCTCCCTCTGCACTATCCCCCATCAAACACTCGCAGGACAGGTACAGAGTAAAGCTCCCTCTATACTGTCCCCATCAAACACTCCCAGGACAGGTACAGCACAGGGTTAGGTGCAGAGTAAAGCTCCCTCTACACTGTCCCTATCAAACACTCCCTGGACAGTACAGCACGGGGTTTGATGCAGTGTCAAGTTCCCTCTATACTGTCCCCATCAAACACTCCCAGGACAGATACAGCATGGGTTTAGATACAAAGTAAAGCTCCCTCTCTCCTGTCCCCATCAATCACTTCCAGGACTAGTACAGCATGGGCGAGGTACAGGGTAATGCTCCCTCTCCACTGTCCCCATCAAACACTCCCAGGACAGGTACATCACGGGGTTAGATACAGAGTAAAGCTCCCTTGAAATTGTCCCCATCAAACACTCGCAGGACAGGTACAGCATGGGGTAGATACAGAGTAAAGCTCCCTCTACACTGTCCCCATCAAACACTCCCAGGACAGTTACAGCACGGGTTTAGATACAGAGTAAAGCTCCCTTGAAATTGTCCCCATCAAACACTCCCAGGACAGATAAAGCATGGAGTTAGAAAAAGAGTAAAGCTCCCTCTAAACTGTCCCCATCAAACACGCGCAGGATTGGTACAGCACGGGGTTAGATACAGAGTAAAGCTCCCTCTACACTGTCCCCCATCAAAAACTCCTTGGACAGGTACAGCACGGGGTTAGATACAGAGTAAAGCTCCCTCTACACTGTCCACATCAAACACTCGCAGGACAGGTACAGCACGGGGTTAGATACAGAGTAAAGCTCCCTCTACACTGTCCCCCATCAAACACTCCCAGGACAGGTACAGCACGGGGTTAGATACAGAGTAAAGCTCCCTCTACACTGTCCCCATGAAACACTCCCAGGACAGGTACAGCACGGGGTCAGATACAAAGTATAGCTCCCTCTATCCTGTCCTGGGAATACAGCCCTCGTTTGTGTCTCCATAGCTGCGTATCTGTCACATTTAAAATACGAACGTTACTTTAGTGAAGAGACAACTCTGTCAGAAATATCTCAGTGCTGCGTTCACACGAAATGGCCACTGGGAAGAAACACCAAATGGCTGCCTGATATTTGTGGATATTTTTCAGAGATTCCCAGAAAGGGAGAGATGGACAGAAGACACAGACACAGAGAGTGAGAAAAAGAGAGAGACACAGATTGATGGAGGTATAAAAGGTTTCCCTTTACCTGCATATGATTTAACTTGTTCCCAGTTGGTTTATGGATTCTCTCCTCAACTTATTGTCCAAAGTGCATCACTTCACATTTCTCAGTGTTGAAGTTAACTGTCTGTCCGTTTCATTTCAATCTCCTCTGCACCCGCTCTCGAACACAAATAATTGTCTGGTAGAAAGTGAGAAGGAGCCTCGACAGAGACGTTGGGAAGGATTGAATGGGGAGAGGCAGAAACCCTCAACACATTTCAAAACTACACTGATTCCCACTTGAAGGAATAACTTCTCCACCCCAACACTATCCCGTCATTCTCGATAAGTCCATGCTGCCCGTGTTCTGTGATAAATTACACGCAAGTGAAAAGATTATTTTAAATAGTGGGGTTACATTTGCCACCCCCCAATCTGTAGGAACTGCTCCAGAGTCTGTCCAGAGTTGGGAAATAGGTTAAAAAGTAGGGTCACTAGAGTGGCCATCTCTGGGCTGCTCCCAATGCCTCGTGCCAGTGAGGCTAAGAATAGGGAGTTGGTTCAAATGAATGCTTGGCTAAAGGACTGGTCCAGGAGGGAGGGCTTCATTTTCATAGATCAATGGGAGGTTTTCAGGAGAGGATGGCACCTGTACAAGAAGGACGGGTCACAACTAAGTTGGAAGGGCACAAATAGAGTCGTAGCGTTATGTTGCAACTGTACACAACTCTGGTGCGGCCGCACTTGGAGTACTGGAGTACTGTGTGCAGTTCTGGTCCCCACATTACAGGAAGGATGTGGAGGCTTTGGAGAGGGTGCAGAGGAGGTTTACCAGGATGTTGCCTGGTATGGAGGGGAGATCCTATGAGGAGAGGCTGAGGGATTTGGGATTGTTTTCGCTGGAAAGGCGGCGGCTAAGAGGGGATCTTATTGAAACATATAAGATGATTAGAGGTTTAGATAGGGTGGATAGTGATAGCCTTTTTCCTCTGATGGAGAAATCCAGCACGAGGGGGCATGGCTTTAAATTGAGGGGGGGTAGTTATAGAACCGATGTCAGGGGTAGGTTCTTTACCCAGAGGGTGGTGAGGGATTGGAATGCCCTGCCAGCATCAGTTGTAAATGCGCCTAGTTTGGGGGCGTTTAAGAGATCCGTAGATAGGTTCATGGACGAAAAGAAATTGGTTTAGGTTGGAGGGTCACAGTTTTTTTTTTTAACTGGTCGGTGCAACATCGTGGGCCGAAGGGCCTGTTCTGCGCTGTAATGTTCTATGTTCTATGTTCTATGTTCTAAATATCCTGGCTGGGAGCTTTGCTAGTGCAGTTCGGGGGGGTTTAAACTAGTATGGCAGGGGGGTGGGGATCAAACTATTAGGTCTATAAGTGTGGTGGCTGGGGACGAGCTTGGGGCTGGGACAAGGCTGGCAAAGAAGAAGAGCACTCTGGGGGAGGACGACCTCACTGGGCCTGGAGGTCTGGAGTGCTTATACTTCAATGCAAGGAGCGTAGCAGGTAAAACAGACGAACTTGGGGCCTTAATGCGCACGAGGAATTTGGATGTGGTTGCGGTGACAGAGACTTGGTTGAAAGAGGGACAGGACTGGCAGTTGAATATTCCAGGGTACAAGTGTTTTAGGCGAGACAGAGGAGGGGCCAAAAGAGATGGGGGAGTAGCGGTATTGGTTGGAGAGCATATTACAGCGGTGCAGAGGGAGGACAATTCAGAGGGGTCGTGTAGCGAGTCACTCTGGGTGGAGCTTAGAAACAGGAAAGGCGCAATCACTATGTTGGGGGTGTACTACAGGCCCCCCAACAGCCCAAGGGAAGTGGAAGAATGGATATGTCAGGAGATATTGGATAGGTGCAGGAAATATAGGGTTGTTGTAGTGGGAGACTTCAATTTCCCTGGTATAGACTGGAAATCGCTGAGGGCAGGGACTCTGGATGGGGAGGAATTTGTAAAATGCGTACAGGAGGGTTCGTTGGAACAATATGTGGACAGCCCGACTAGAGAGGGGGCTATACTGGACCTGGTACTGGGGAATGAGCCCGGTCAGGTCTTCAAAGTTTTGGTTGGGGAACATGTGGCAAATAGTGACCACAATTCTGTTAGCTTTAGGATAGTGATGGAAAAGGATGAGTGGTGTCCCAAGGGTAAGGTGTTGGATTGGGGGAAGGCTAACTTTATTGGGATCAGGCAGAAATTCGCAGCTCTTGAATGGGAGAGGCTGTTTGAGGGTAAATCCACATCTGGTATGTGGCAGTCTTTTATGGAACGGTTGTTAGGGCTTCAGGACAAGCATGTGCATGTAAAAAAGAAGGATAGGAAGGGTAGGATTAGAGAACCGTGGATAACCAGGGAAATTGAGGGACTGGTCAAAAGGAAAAGAGAGGCATATGTTAGGTCCAAGCAGCTAAAAACGGAGGGAGCTCTGGAGGAGTACAATGAAAGTAGGAAAATACTCAAACGGGGAATTAGAAGAGCAAAAAGGGGCCACGAAATGTTCTTGGCAGACAGGATTAAGGAGAATCCAAAGGCATTTTATTCATACGTTAGGAACAAAAGGGTTGTTAGGGAAAAAATCGGACCTCTCACGGACAAAAGTGGGGACTTATGCTTGGAGCCCAAAGAAGTAGGGGAGATCCTAAATGAATACTTTGCGTCGGTATTCACAAAGGAGAGGGATGTGTTGACTGGGAGTGTCTCTGAGGGGAGTGTTGAACCGTTGGAGAAAATCTCCATTACAAAGGAGGAAGTGTTAGGTTTGTTAGAGAATATAAAGACTGACAAATCCCCAGGGCCTGATGGAATCTATCCAAGGCTGCTCAGGGAGATGAGAGGTGAAATCGTTGGGCCTCTGACGCAAATCTTTGTCTCGTCACTGGACGCAGGTGAGGTCCCAGAGGATTGGAGGATAGCCAATGTGGTCCCGTTATTTCAGAAGGGTAGGAAGGATAACCCGGGTAATTATAGGCCGGTGAGCATGACGTCCGTGGTGGGGAAGTTGTTGGAGAAGATTCTTAGAGATAGGATGTATGCGCATTTAGAAAGGAATAAACTCATTAACGATAGTCAACATGGTTTTGTGAGAGGGAGGTCATGCCTCACTAACCTGGTGGTGTTTTTTGAAGAAGTGACCAAAATGGTTGACGAAGGAAGGGCCGTGGATGTTGTCTATATGGACTTTAGTAAAGCGTTTCACAAAGTCCCTCACGGTAGGCTAGTGAAAAAGGTTGGATCCCATGGGATAAAGGGGGAGGTGGCTAGATGGGTGGAGAACTGGCTTGGTCATAGAAGACAGAGGGTGGTAGTGGAAGGGTCTTTTTCCGGCTGGAGGCCTGTGACTAGTGGTGTACCGCAGGGCTCTGTATTGGGACCTCTGCTGTTTGTGATTTATATAAATGATCTGGAAGAAGGAGGAACTGGGGTGATCAGTAAGTTTGCGGACGACACAAAACTGGCAGGACTTGCAGATAGTGAGGAACATTGTCAGAGGCTGCAGAAGGATATAGATAGGCTGGAAATTTGGGCAAGGAAATGGCAGATGGAGTTCAATCCTGATAAATGCGAAGTGATGCATTTTGGTGGGAATAATGTAGGGAGGAGCTACACGATAAATGGAAGAACCATAAAGGGTGTAGAGACGCAGAGGGACCTGGGTGTGCAAGTCCACAGATCTTTGAAGGTGACGTCGCAGGTGGAGAAGGTGGTGAAGAAGGCATATGGCATGCTTGCCTTTATAGGACGGGGCATAAGTTGGGGTCTGATGTTGCAGATGTATCGAACGTTGGTTCGGCCGCATTTGGAATACTGCGTCCAGTTCTGGTCGCCACACTACCAGAAGGACGTGGAGGCTTTGGAGAGAGTACAGAGGAGGTTTACCAGGATGTTACCTGGTATGGAGGGGCTTGGTTATGAGGAGAGATTGGGGAAACTGGGGTTGTTCTCCTTGGAAAGACGGAGGATGAGGGGAGACTTAATAGAGGTGTATAAAATTATGAAAGGCATAGATAGGGTGAACGGTGGGAAGCTTTTCCCCGGGTCGGTGGTGACGTTCACGAGGGGTCATAGGTTCAAGGTGAAGGGGGGGGGAGGTTTAACACAGATATCAGAAGGACATATTTTACACAGAGGGTCGTGGGGGCCTGAAATGTGTTGCCGGGCAAGGTGGTGGAGGCGGACACACTGGGAACATTTAAGACTTATCTAGACAGCTATATGAACGGAGTGGTCATGGAGGGATACAAAAGAGTGGTCTAGTTTGGACCAGGGAGCGGCGCGGGCTAATTGTTCCTTGTTTCTCGTTTCAAGGCTTCATTCTATGATCATCTTGCTGGTGCCAGTACAGAGCGAGACTGCGGATAGTTGGGAACCTGTCTCGGGGGCAGGGAATTCATATGGTGTCGTGGAAGTGGAAATGACTAGGGTTGGGAAGCATTTTCCGATCGGGGCCATTGTGATCTCCTGGACTCGTTTCGATCGCCTCAGGGGGTCGGAGAGGAATTTCCCAGATTTTTTTTCCCCATATTGGCCCTGGGGTTTTTCACTCTGGGTTTTCGCCTCTCCCTGGAGATCACATGGTCTGGAATGGGGGGGGTGGGGGTGAGTTAATAGGTTGTAATGAACAAAGCATCGTAGCTGTGAGGGACAGCTCGGTGGATAGGATATTGGTATGTAGATCGGCTGGAAAATTGGGCGGGGATCCTGGATTCAGGATTCAATCCTAGACAGGGGAGCGGCGCGGGCTTGGAGGGCCGAAGGGCCTGTTCCTGTGCTGTATTGTTCTTTGTTCTTGTCTATAGAATTTTGGAAGATGACCAGCAAAGCATCCAATATTTCCAGCGCCGCTTCCTTTAATACTCTGGGATGTAGATTATCAGGCCCTGGGGCTTTGTCAGCCTTTAACCCCATTCATTCCCCCAGCACCATTTTCTTACTAATCCTGATTTCCTTCAATTCAACTCCACACTCTCACTAAAGCATTGGTTCCCTAACATTTCTGCCAGGTTATCTGTGCCTCTTTTGTGAAGACAGAACCAAAGTATATGTTCAATTCTTCTGCCATTTCTTTGCTCCCCATTTTAATTTCCCCGGAGAGATGGAGAGAGGCAGAGTCACTGAGAGATAGGGATGAGATAGTAATGCAGAGAGTAACAGTGAGATATTCAGGAGGGCAAGCAGCTAATTGTGGGGTACAACAAGGATCACTCCAAAGCCACAGATATTGCCTCATGTTGCCGCTTTCGCCATTTACCTTAAATCAGCATCCTCTGCTTTCCAAGCTTTCCCCCAATGTGCCGATTATCTCAAAGCCGATCCTCTCAGTCCCGGGACATCACTGCAGGAGTTCCTCAGGGTGAGTGTCCGAGGCCCCAACCATCTTCAGCTGCTCCATCACTGACCTTCCCTCCATAGGTGAGATGTTCGCTGATGATCGCAGCATTCACAACTCCTCAGATTGTGAAATAGTCAATGCCGGAATACTGAGCAGGACAGGCAGCATCTGTGTAAAGAGAAGCAGATTCTGGGACTGGGGGGACTGAGAGACAGGAAGATAGTGAAACACACACAAACGCAGTGATGCACACACATAGATACACTCACAGTCTCACACACACACACAGATAGAGAACAGTCCCACAGTCTCACTCACAATATCCTAATCTCCCAGGCATTAAAGGGCAATTTGTAACGGCCAATCAACCTAACGCGCGCATCTTTGGAGTATGGGAGGAAACCGGAGCACCCGGAGGAAACCCACGCAGACACGGGGAGAACGTGCAAACTCCACACAGGCAGTGACCCGAGACCAAAATTGAACCCGGGTCCGTTGCACTGTGAGGCAGCAGAGCTAACCACTGTGACACCCATGTTGGCCTTCATTGCAAGAGGATTCGCGTGGAAGAGCAAGGATGTCTTACTGCAGCTGGACAGAGCCTCGGTGAGACCACACCTGGAGTCTTGTGTACAGTGTTACTCTCCTTATCGGAGGAAGGATGTACTTGCCACAGAGGGAGAGCAGTGAATGTTCACCAGACTGATTCCTGGGATGGCAGCATTGATGTCTGAGGGGAGATTGGGTCGGCTGGGCCTGTATTCACTGGAATGTAGAAGAGTGAGCGGGGATCTAATTGAAAGGTATAAAATTCTGACAGTGCTGGACAGGCTGGATACAGGGATATTGTTTCCTCCGGCTGGGGGTGTCTGGAACAAGGGGTCACAGTCTCAGGATGCGGGGGAGGCCATTTGGGACTGAGATGAGGGGAAACCTCTTCACTCAGAGGGTGGTGAACCTGTGGAATTCTCTCCCACAGAAAGCTGTGGAGACCAAGTCACTGAATATATTTAAGAAGGAAAGAGATAGATTTCTAGACTCTAAAGGTGTCGAGGTGTATGGGGAGAGCGCTGGGGTATGGCATTGAGACAGAGGATCGGCCATGACAGTGTTGAATGGTGGGTCAGGCTCGAAGGGCTGAATGGCCTCCTCCTATTTTCTATGTTGATGTGACCGCCCCAAGTCTCTTTGGGCCTCCACTCTTTCCAGCTTTTCCCCATTCATAAAGCAACGTGTTCTATCCTTTATAAAGTGGGTGACCACACAATTGTCTACAATGAAATCCATCTTTCACTCTTTGAACCATTGACTTCAGACATTAAGATTTGTTTGTCATTTGAAGCTTCCAGCTACAATGCTGCCAATGCTGCCTGTTTGTGTGCACTGTGGCAAACTTTCTATCTCATCATCT